>NC_037681.1:0-16888 GCF_003255815.1 Theropithecus gelada
CCCCCCCAATTTCCTCATTTTTAAAGCAGGGTGGCAATACCTGCCTCAGAGTGGTTGTGTTAAGAAATAATATGGTATATGTGACTGGTGTGGCATGCAGTAAGTGCTCAAAAAACGTAAGTTCCTTTCTTTTCCCCTTGAAGAATGAAGTGCTGTACTACTTGCGGGGGGTCAGTCTGGCTCTGCCCTTCAGTGAGTCCCTGTGAGCCAGAGGTTCCAGCCATTCCATAGGAGCCAGCTGGGGAAACCTCTCCAAAGAGCAGGGTGGAACCCATGGATCTGGGTCTACCATACTGTTCTTTACTGACTAACGGGCTCTCCCTGGACACTTATCCCAAGGAGTTTCCAGCAATGTCAAGCAAAGAAAACAGGCCTTTTGATAAGAATGATACAATGGACTTTGGAGACTTGAGGGGAAGAGTGGGGGGAAGGCAAGGGATAAAAGACAACAAATATGGTTCAGCATATACTGCTCAGGTGATGGGTGCACCAGGATCTCACAAATCACCACTAAAGAACTTACTTATGTAAACTAATACCACCTGTACCCCAATAACTTATGAAAAAAGAAAAAGAAAAAACAGGCCTATGGTAAAGTTGCAAAATAGAACAGGGAGAGGGGTAGTGTTAACAAAAACTATCAACTGTAGGAAGCATGTTAACATTGTTAACAAAATTGGTGTAGAAGCATGTTATTTGTCCTCAACCCAGCATCCATTTCTTCATCTTCTGGGATTATACTTCTAATGTCCTTTGAAAAACCAGTTCTCCTCACTTTTGGCTGTATCGTTTGAGGGGGATTAACCCTATCCATTGCTCCAGGATAGAGCCTTGATTGGCTAAAGCCAACAACATGTTCAACCTTCTAGCTGCAACCGTTGGTTCAGAGATGGGCATATGACTAGAACCAATGAAATATTTTTCTAGAGCTTAAGAGAAAAAAGAGTTAACTTTCTGTGGAGCTACCACGAAAGTGTGTCTTGGTAATATGAAGCTGTATGACATTAACTACTACCACAAGGGCAAAGTCTAGAGCTGCTAGGTCAAGGGGTGAAACATGAAGATAAAGGGAGTTAAGAAATTAAATTAGGTGGGAGGAGTGTGAGAGGATAAAGTCCATATTTAATGTCTTTGTACTGCTGGATCAAGTCTTATCTGAAGCCTGTATCCATCTGGACTATTAGATTATGTAAAGTAATCAGTTTGAAATCAGTTCTCCTGATATTGTTGCTTATTAACTGTGTAACACTTGGCGGGGCCTCAATTTCCTCCTCTGAAAGAAAGGGTTTAATAACATCCTTTTATAGTCGAGGTGATGAATAATGAGTTAATATATGTAAACCACCGTGCTCAATTACATGACATTTTTAACATAAAAGTGGTCAGAAGGTCATATAGAAGTATCACCTAGAAAAGTGGTTCTCAGTTAAAGCAATTTTGCCCCTCAGTGGACATTTGGCAATGTCTGGAGACATTTGGGGTTGTTACGACTCAAGGCATTTAGTGGGCAGGGGCCAAGGATGCTGCTCTACATCCTATGATGCACAATACAACCTCCCATAACAAAGAATTATCCAGCCCCAAATACCACTAACGCCAAAGAAACCCCAATCTAGAGAACACATCTACTGATGTCAGTGAAGTGCTCCAGTTGAGGCTTCCATTATTTCTGCAGAATACTATGGGGAAATGAATAAAGGACACTGGCACAACGAGCAAGTACATAAGATGGTAACTAACACCAAGGGACAAAACAAAGAGATTCCCTGGTTCTCTGCCAAGGCTATGAGCGTTCTACCTGTGAATTTCAGAGTAAATGAAGGTTCTAAGAGCACTGCTGAGGTAATGTATAGATTATGGAGCTCTAGAAAGTGTGAGCTTGGTTACTCAATTAGAACTGATCGCAGGATAGCAAGAAGAGGATAAGTATTGTCCAGGTTGGTATGGAGCAAGACACAATCTCAGAACGGCATGTTCCCTGTATCTTTAGGTATTATGAGGTACAGCACAGTCAAAATGTCGAGAACTTGATATTACAAGTAGAACATGTTAATATCATTAACGATCTACTGACTTCCTGTATGTAATATATTGTTTTATACTCAAAATTATACACATACATCTCTGCGCTGAGAGAATTTACAAATTCTGGCATGGCAAGGAAATAGAACGCTGCCTAGTTCAGTCTAACACTGCCTATTCCCGGATATAACAGAGAGCAACAAGGTGAGATGGTCCTATAAATCATAATCTGGCCCTTTGTAACAAGGATAATTATCATGAAGTTGCAGAATACTTCCAGATTTCAGCATTAAATGCTTCTTTACTCACGCACTAGGTGGCTGGAGTGAATTCAGTGTTATGTACCCACCTCCTAGACCTGGGACAGAATTGCTTAAAATAACCCAACTGCAAACCTCCACAGACCATCTATCTACGTGGTGTCTGGGAGCCCCATCCACCTACAGTGAGAGGTGAGGACAATGGCAAGAACAAGCTTTAACAGCAAAGCTTCTGTAACATTAATGCTGATGCTGTGTGACTTCTCTTCCCCTTTCACAGTAGGGGAGAAGCCAGATGGAGGAGCGTGTTCATGACATGACCAGTTTAATAACTATCCTTTCCTCTGTTTCTCTGCTGACTTAGTCAATTTTCCTAATGGACATATAGATATGTGTGAGTGTGCATGTGTATATGTATCTGGTGGCAGCTTTAATTATCACTGCTCATTACCTTTTTCCCTGTGCTCATTTTAATTGTCTCTGTGACTTTCCTTAGCAACCTATTTGAAAGCATTTCAGTAATTCTTTTCTTATTTCTATTGGTGAAATCTTTATAATAGTCTTTTTATTATCCGTGTTTTAATGGTTTTAGTTTGCTACCTGCTGAGATTGCTGTAGTCTTAATCATTACATTTTAAAAGACAGCTGTTAGAAGTTTCTTTAACTGCACAAATAACATGTTAACAGCTGAACTAAAAATGAAATAAACTTTTAATTTCCCATGTTTTGCTAATAAAAATAGTAATAATAACAATAATAGCTAACATTTGAAAGCTTACAATGGGCAAAGCACTGCACTATGCCCTAAATATTTTTTCATTTAAGTGTCACATCCTTATGAGATAGGGAGTATAATGTTATCTATATCTATTTTGTAGAAAAAGCAACTGAGTCATAGAGAGGTCAAGTACCTTGCTCAAGGTCATGCCAAGTGGTGCTCTGTCAAACAAGGAGGGGCCACGCGTCCAGCTCAAAACTAGACTGATGTCAGAGATGGAACTCAGACTGTATTCTGATTCTTTCCTCTCCAGTTTCTTCCTGTATTTATCATTATGCACACAATAGTTTTTACATTTTTGCAAATACAGCATCGACAGAATGTACTGTCTATTCTTTCCACTTAACAGAATACTAAAAACACTTTCCAAGTTGCTATCTCATATTCCCAATGCCACATTGATAATGTACTCTTGATATACTATCACGAATAGTATATTCTTCCTTAAAATTGATAGATCGTACTTGAATTGAGCATACTTGTGTTATATGATATTTATGTGGTTTTTGGTTTTTCATCTTTTTAAAAAATCTAGTCATGTATATAGCATTTTCTAATTTTATTTCTTGAGATAAATTCCTAGGAGTGAAGTTACTGAGTCAAAGGGTAAGTGTCTTTTTAAATAATTCTTCAAAGGTGTTCTTCAAATGTTTTCCAAAATTATGCGTGGAATGAGCATTTATTGAGATACTTGGTTTACCATGATTTTATTAATATAGAAATTTATCATTATTTTAAGTTTGTATTGTTTCAATAGTAATTTTCTGTTAATAGGCAATTGTTTAAGAATTATTGAGGTTGGACAATTCATTAATATATGGTTATTTTCAATTTCTATAAATATTCTATATCATATAGACAAAGAATCAACAAACTATGGCTCATGGGCCAAACCTGGTCTATTGTCTGTTTTTATAGTTTTATTGGACTACTTACTCATTCATTTATGCATTACATATGGCTGCTTTTGCATACTACAACCACAGAGTTGAATAGTTTCAACAGAGATTTCATGGCCCACAGGTAGAAGTGACTGTGTAATTTACAGGGTCCAGTAAAAATTGAGAATGTGGAGCCCCCTGTTAAACAATTATTGAGAATGTTAAGACAATGACAACGGAAGTTTCAACCAAGTGCAGGTAACAAGTCCATGAAACTGTCCCTGCCCACAAGGCCTAAAACATTTATAATTTGGCCCTTTACCAAAAAAGTTTGCTAACCCTTGGTATATATATTTAATCCCAAATCTGTTATAATTGTTCAAATATCTTCTTTTTCTATAATTTCCCTTTTTAATTACAACATTCATGTCAAAACACTGATTTTTTTTTAAGTAGGGCAGTGATTTTTTTTTTAATGTGATAGAATCTTTAGATAATTTCTTTCAATGATTACTACCTCAAAGATCAGACAGTTGAATTTGTTCTCTTCTGGTTATTTTTAATGATATTACTTCATATATCTAATTCTGTTCATAACATTAATTTTAATGTATAGTGTTAAATATGGGTTATATGCTAATGTATTTTAAAACTGAGAGTCACAATTCCAATTGTAAATATTTTCCTTATTCATTGCTTAGTAATGCCTACCTTACCATAAATGAATTTCTTATATATAACTGGTCAATTTTTGAGCTTTTCAATATATTTCATTAATTTCTGATTCTATTTTTTGTTATTTAGCTCAGTGGTTCTCAACCAGGGGTAAATTTGCTCCCAAGGGCACATTTTTGGTCATCAAAACTGAAGGAGGAGGTGCTACAGGCATCTGATGAGTAGAGGCCACTGATGCTACTGAACATGTTACAATGCACAGGACAGCACCCACAATAAAAAATTATCTGGCCCCAAATATCAGTGGTGCTGATGTAGACAAATCCTACTTTAGCTTTGTATTTTTTTTTACTGATGTAAGTACCTTAAATGCCATTATGGGCAGATTCTCTTACTAATTTCTGTTTCTTTTCAAAATATTTATTTGCTTTTGTAAAATTCATTTTGTAAATGAATTTTAAAACAGCTCTGTCAAATGGGATCACATTAAAAAGCTTCTGAGTAGCAAATGAATCAATCAGCAAAATGAAGAGACAACACTCAGAATGGGAGAAAATATTTACAAACTACTCATCTGACAAAGTACAAATAACCAGTCTATCTAAGGAGTTCAAACAACTCAATAGGAAAACAAATAAAAAATCCAATCAAAATGGGCAAAAGATCTGAATAGACGTTTCTCAAAAGAAGACATACAAATGGCCAACAGTTATATTTTAAAAGTGTTCAACATCAATAATCATCAAAGAAATGCAAATTAAAACCCCAATACGGTATCATCTCATACCAGTTAAAGTGGCTTTTATCCAAAAAATAGGCAAAATGAATACTGGCAAGGATATGAAGACAGGCAGTAACAAATACCGGCAAGGATGTAGAGAAAAGGGATCCTTCATACACTGTTGGTGGGAATGGAAATTAGTACAACCACTACAGAGAACAGTATGGAGGTTCCTCAAAAAACTAAAATTGGAACCATCATATGATCCCATAATCCCACTGCTGATATATATCCAAAAGGAAGGAAATCAGTATATCAAAAAGATAACTACACTACCATGTTTACTGCAGCACTATTCACAATAGCCAAGATTTGGAAACAACCTAGGTGTCCATCAGCAGATGAATGGATAAAGGAAATGTGGTATATATACACAATGGTATATTATTCAGTAATAACAAAATAAAATCCTGTGATTTTCAACAACATGGATGGAACTGGAAGACATTATGTGAAGTGAAATAAGCCAGGCACAGAGAGACAAATATCACATGTTCTCACTCATATGTGAGAGGTAAAAAATAAAAAATGAACTCATGGAGATAGAGAGTACAATGATGGTTACCAGAGGCTGGGAAGGGAAGCAGGGAGGAGAAGATAAAGTGAGGATAATTAAATGAGTACAGGAGTACAGATAGATAGAATGAGTAAGGCCAGCTGGGCACTGTGGCTCACACCTGTAATCCCAGCACTTTGGGAGGCTAAGGCGGGGGGATCACGAGGTCAGGAGTTAGAGACTAGCCTGGTCAACATGGTGAAAACCCGTCTCTACTAAAAATAAAAAAAATGGCTGAGCATGGTGGTGCATGCCGTGTAGTCTCAGCTACTCAGGAGGCTGAGCCAGGAGAATCCCTTGAACCTGGGAGGTGGAGGTTGCAGTGAGCCGAGATGATGACACTGCACTCCAGCTTGGGCAGCAGAGCAAAACTATGTCTCCAAAAAACAAACAAACAAACAAACAAACAAAACCAAAAAACCAAAAACAAAAAAGCCTAATATTAGGTAGCACAATGTTGCTGCCTGCCTATGTTGCTAGGTAAAGCTTTCTGAACCCTTCTGGTTCTAAGCACTGGACAATTCATAAGTCATTATTTCTTTGTTCAGATAAACTCTGCTAAATTTAATTTGACTAAAGTTTTTCTGTTAACATTTCAAATAACTTTACTATTACAAACATATAATTTGAGGAGAGTTTATCTGGTCACTTTAGCTTTTCTTTTTTTTTATTTGATGGAGTCTTACTCTTTCGCCCAGGCTGGAGTATAGTGGCATGATCTCGGCTGACTACAACCTCTGCCTCCCAGGTTCAAGTGACTCTCCTGCCTCAGCCTCCTGAGTAGCTGGGATTACAAGTGCCTGCCACCATGTCCGGCTAATTTTTATATTTTTAGTAGAGACGAGGTTTCACCACATTGGCCAGGTGGTCTCGAACTCCTGACCTCAAGTGATCTGCCTGCCTTGGCCTCCCCAAGTGCTGGGATTACAGGTGTGATCCACCGCGCCCGGCCCCTCCTTTAGCTTTTCAAGCTATAAAGTAACACAGTTTGTAGATTCTTTCCAATGTTTATTTTTGTTTAGTTTTGAGAGCATAGAGTTGGACTTCCAAACCAATTTATTGAATAATGCTGATAGAATTAAAAGTGTGAATTATTTCTCAATTGAGCAAAACGTTTAGAATATTTGTCATTTAAGTTAAAAATAACAGCTTTTAATGACTTTCTGCATAAAAATTTAAGCTCCAGATTTTTGTATTAAAATAGTTACTACTGGCTTTTTGATTTTATTACACAGAACATTCGTGTGTGTGTGTGTGTGTGTGCGCATGTGTACATATCTACACACCTATCACACATATAATAAACCTCTAAAAATTAATGTGACATGACAAAGTGCTGGATATGTGCTAGCTAGTTAGAATATGTTGGCAGTACCATAGCTGTACTTAAGCTTATTGAAGTACAAGAATAAAAGGTACCTCTGTAGCAGGTCAAATTGTAATTTCCCCTAGCATTCCTGCAGAATAATGTGATTGATTCTTGAATGGACTTGAACAAAAATATTTCTGACCTAATCCTTAGTCCTTCAGTCCATCAGTGATAGCAATTCCTAAGCCCCCTTTTTTATTACCAGGATCTGTCTTGTCACCTCATCCATCTCTTTATACAGATTTTTCTGGAGGCCTTACAGAGCAGTCAAGAGTGACTGAACTGCACATTCTCTTCAGAGGTTAGAACTGTAGCCAAAGACTTCTCTGTAAACGGACCCACGTTCCTGGTTCTTTCTACGAATATAAGGAGTCATAGAAGTTTGCATTAAGAGATACAATACTGATGAAAGAAATTATTTAATTCAATTATAACCTTTATTTCTTTCAGTATTTAACCTTACAGGAATCATATTAAGACAATGATACATTTGTATTTGAGGTGTTTATGATTAAACTAAGTTTCCCTCTGCTTTTTCACCATGCATTTTCTTTAAGTACCGAACATCAGCTTTAGAATCTGATTGGCAATATGGAGGAATGGAAGGATCATAAAAACGAATTGCAACCCAAATGGTATAAGGTAGAAATCGATAAAGAGTATCCTATAAACAAAATGCTGAGATATATTCTAAAGACTCAGGTGGTCATAGGTTTTCCCATGATTGCTCCAGAAAATGGACGTGAAAGCACACAGTAACCACGTTTAAACCATACCTTTTAATTTATAAAGTTGACAATGAAAAGTGACAGAAAGGTAATATATTCATAAATTTTATATGCTTCTGCACTTTTACTATTTTAATAACCTTAGAATTTCCACATAATATAAAATTTAAACAGATTCCTTATTTTGAATTTAATATAGTGCTTTAAAAAGTATTTGTAAGGATTTTATCTCTTTCTCATTGCTTAAACTATTTTATACATTTTTGGGTATTCAAATAAGCTCTTGATTTAGTAACTAACATGGATCAAATGTTTAAAGGTTTGAAGAGGTATAAAAATGGCTAAACTATTATAAAAATTCTGACAAACTGTAGAAGAATGGTAAGTTTGCATTAAAGGAATGATCAAGTAGACTATGAGATGGGAATAAAACCACTATGAATTTGAATCCTAGTTTCACCATTAGCTATAACATCTTGGGCAATTTAATTCACCTGTCTGTATTTCAGTGTCCTCATCAGTGAAAGCAAAGGCAATAATAGCATTCACTTCATAGGCTTGTTACAAGGACTGAAACAAGTTAATTTATGTAAACTGTTTATGGCTACAATGGGCAGAGAACAGCGAAGAATGAGAATGACTGGTGTAAAAGAAATAAAATACTCTAGGGCAAATTGAATAGCACTTCTAGATAAAAATACTCAACAAGCTATTACCAGTGAGGAAGAGAATTACACAGGAAATGTCTTACAACTGACATCATCATCATACACTTGTATTCAATCCTCATGTTATAGATCTGTCTGTCCTTTCAATATAGATATGTCTATCATATCCAAAGAAGACAACTTCCTATATAGTTACACAATGATCCTTGATAACTCAGAGAATATACATCTGACAATACCTGTTTACATAATCTGAAACCTATAGTTATATACTGACAAAAGTGCGTTTTTCTCTCAAGAGTTTGATCACCGGACTCATTATTGTACTAGGAAGAATGATGTTGGAAACTACATTTACCATAAGATAAAATATGCAAATATTTTGATAATTATTATTATGATCTTCCGGAATTATGTCTGTTACTCTGTATCTAGTTGGCATTTTGATTTACTACTATCAGATTTTAGGGAAGAGAAGGCATCTCAAAAGCAAAGGAATGTAAGTTAAGAGTAAAAGATGTGGCTGGGAGTGGTGGCTCATGCCTGTAATCCCAGCACTTTGGGAGGTCGAGGCAGGCAGATCACTTGAGGTCGGGAATTCGAGAACAACCTGGCCAACATGGTGAAACCCCGTCGCTACTAAAAATACAAAAATTGGCCAGGTATGGTGGTGTATGTCTGTAATCCCAGCTACTAGGGAGGCTGAGGCAGGAGAATCACTTGAGCCCAGGAAGCAGAGGTTGCAGTGAGCCGAGATCGTGTCACTGTACTCCAGCCTGGGCGACAGAGCGAGACTCCATCTCAAAACGAAGAAAACCACCACCACCACCACCACCAAGATTTGGAAGCAACCTAGGTGCCTAAGGAAAAAAAAAAAAAACAAACTCACAGCACAAAAAGCAAAGGATGTGGTATTAAAACAACTTGAATTTGAGCCCTACCTTCACCATTAGCTGTATAATCTTGGCCAATCTAATTCACCTCTCTGTATTGGTTTCCTAGTTTGTAAAGTGAAGATGGTAATAATATCCATTCCATAGGCTTGTTACAAGGATTAAAACAAGTTAATTTATGTAAAATACTTAGCACGGTGCCTGATATATAGTATTAGCTGTTAGTTATTATTTATAAATGAAAGATCCATTTTTAGTTTGGATTCTAAGAAGCAAGTTACTCTTCCTGTCCAAAGGACTACTAAAATCTTTTCATCATATGAACCCATTAAGAATAAATCTCCCAGAAGAATTGAAGTCACAGAGAGGGACAGAGTTGCTGTAAGAACAAGCCAGGCCTATTGTTAAGGAGGTGGGCCTCACTAGTAAAATTCAGATTTGTTTTCCAGAATGGACACAACTGAGTAATTAGCCCATTTATAGAATATTTTCTGGCCAAAGACTGCCAGGAATATCCCTAGAGTTGAACCGAGTTTGGTTTGCTTGTTGCAGCAAGGGATGATGCACACCATGGGACTGCGTGGTGTCAGATATCTCAGTCGCTCATTAGATAAGACAGGAAAGTGTTTAGTATTTTGTGATTTGGACAATGTTTTCTCCATTTTCAGATGTGAATTCAGAGTAGTCTTGTTTTTGTCTTGATCCATCGTGGTCAGAGAATGGCCTTGTTTGATGACGATGTGTGTGAAATTGTTTGTGTTTGTAGAACACCAAGGCCCAGCTGATAGTACTAGGACAGCTCCTGGGTGGCAAGGGCTGCCTTTTTTTCTCATCATCTTAATGAATCTTATTTCTGACTGAGTAGGTGACGCCTTGTGAAATCCCCTATCTTTTCTGAACATTATTTTCAGCATCAACATCTTAATTCTGAAATTAACCAGGGGCAATAAAACCATAATTATAATACTAGGGTGAATATACTATTAAGTTCAATTATAATTAAAAATGGAAGGATACCCACTTCCACAGTAAAGATAAAGCAGTAGATTGCATTCTTCTTCTAAATTCTAGATTTTAAATGCCTCTCCATTTTTATCAACAAAATTGATCAACATAAATGTGTCAAATCCATCATACTCATACAATGCAAGGCCAAATTTTGAAGAAAAATTGTTTGGAGATTGAATCCTCTTATATCTGTCATAAAGAATGAGAGAAAGAAAAAATAGTCAAGTATTCCCTGCAGAGGACTCAAGAGAGTGGGTGAGAATGGCGAGGCATAGACTTGTCTTCCTAGTCTGTTCTTTAACCACTGCTTACTTCCCATACAAAGCTCCACAGAACCCAGAGAACCCCTGAGCCCCCTGGATTAAGGATTCTTAAGTTTCTTGTGTCATTATCTTGCCATACACCTGTCTTATACCAGATGATCTCTGCAGTGCTCTAAAGAAATAGCAGGGGCTACATTAACTTCTGCAAGGTATATGCAATTCATACCTCACTAAGCCAGAGGTACTTTTGCTATGACAGAATACCATTGTATGTTGTACTACAGCACTAACCACTATTTGTAGTGTTAGGAAAGCATGGTTGATGATCACAACTTAAAGCAATTATCAGGACATAGAAAATGTATGTAACGTTTGGTTTTATAATTCTAAAAATAATCCTACATCTGAAGGAAACTTACAAGGTTATGAAAGTAATCCATATACTTCCAAGAAGTATGGCTCATTTTTCACATCTAAGACAACATTATTCCTGGGCTCATACCTGGGTTAACAGTCACTGCACAATCAAACTGTCTGCAGGAATCAATGTCAATCATGAAGACAGAGCAAATGATTAGATCAGCGAGGCTGTGACCCAGAACATAGCTGATGTGCTATTTTTAAAACTTCTCGCTAAAAAATTATCCACATTTGCAGTAATTCCTTAGAGTGACTACCTCAGTAGCTGAAAAATGAACAAACCTGGAATACTCAGATTTCTTGACATTGATTTGATGTGGAAATCAAATAGTTTGGCTAGCAAGAAAACTGCAGTGTCAATTATTCAAACTATGTTGCAGGTTTTACCCTATTCATCTTCATGGTGTAAAACAAACATCAGTCCCTCATTGTGAATTGGTAGATCTTATCTTTCTAATGAATGAAAATGAAAAGGGGGTTTTATAAAGGGAAGAAGCACAGATTGTTGGGCTGTGGAGGTGCTGATGGACTAAAGGGGCCAAGAAATCCAAGAAACGACCCTAAAGGGAGTGATAGGTAAGGAGCAAAGGTGTTTCATTCATTCCACAATTAAGGTTGGTCCTGTCTATAACATATCTAGGCTGCGTTACCCACACATATCTACCAGACAGGAAAAATTCACAGAGGAAAAAGTCCATCTCTTTGAATCCACAGACCTCATGCTTAGTTTATTCATTTCATTTCAGAGAAAGCTTTGTGGAGAAACTCATAGTTTCTGTAAATGGAACATGAACACATACATTCTTAAATATTTATGCGTGTTACAATCACCTGGAGGGCTTGTTAAAACAGTAATTACTGGGCCCTACCCCACAGACTTTCTGATTCATTAGGTTTGAAGTGGGTGTTGAGAATTTGCTTTTCTAAAAAATCCCCAGGTAATGATGATGCTACTGGTCCAGGACCCCACTTTCAGAAAAACAATTTTTTAAATGAATTCTTTTAGTTTATTAGTTTCTGAGCTGAGGGTAGGCCTCCTTTCTTGTCCAATATGCTCCACATGTGCTCAATAAGTGACAGTAAGTGAACGAGAAAACCAAGGCACAGACAGACTAAATGGCATGCCCAAGTCAGATCCTTCTTTTCTCTTAGCCTGGCCAAAGGTGGGAATCACTAAAGGACGTGGAGGTGGCCAGTGTGATCTGTCTCTGCAAATGTGAAAGGTACCAAATTACAGTGAATTAGAATTTTTGTGGGTCTTTTAGAAAACCACTCCAAAGGCTCCATTATAAATGTTCTATTTCCTTTTTCTGACTGCTGTGAAAAAAAACTTAGTGGAATAACCTTTACAAATGTATTAATTTATTCTACCCCAAGGATATTATATTCAGTGATTTGGCAAAACTAATCTGAACTAATAACAGGCACATTTGCTGAGACTAAGCAGATTTTCCGGTAGAGAGCTACTTAGTCACTTGGAACAAATGAAGGTTGAAATATAAAGATTAAAGAATAGCTGTAATGTCCAAAAGAGGTAAGAATGTTTACAGAGACATCAGCACAAATTGACAAAAATGCAAAGCCAAGGATGCTAACAAAGAAAATGATCACCACGGACTGAAAAATTTACCAGGAAATTTTCCATCACTGACAAATGCTCAGGTTCAAGAGACATTCTCCATGTGTGTCTCCAGAGAACTTTTAATCACTGTGTGAAAACCACACCTTCTCAGAGCCTTTGGTTCTCTCCAATGGAGTCAAATAATAACTGTGCATTCACTTCTACACTGTCACTTTAAAAATCCTCAATCTATTCCATAGACGAGAGTTGAAATCTCACAGCCTACTGGAACCAATATAAATGAGTAAAATTGGGAGAATATAAGGTAATAGGTAGAGGTAGTAGTGAGACTTGGTTAACCAAAAAATATATGCTCCATTTAAAGGGGGAGCTGCACCCCAGCTTCAGGATATTGTTGCTCTATGGGATGTGATCCCAGTGTTGCCAGATATTTCAATTTTGCAAGAGGCAACAGAATTTGGATTTCCTGATAAGCACTGTGTGACCCAAATGAAATATGTTTGTAGGTAGAATAGGGCCTCTAGCTTTTCATTTGAGGCCTTAGGCTCCTGGAAGTCCTTCTCTGGTACTGTTTACCTGGTTCTTTTATAATCTCCTTCTGGATATATATTCTGTCCCCCTGTCCACCCAAAAGTACTCTTTCTTTTTTCAAAATCTCTCAGAGGCACAGAATTCTTCTTCCCCTAATTCCTAAAGGACCACACAGGTAGATAATGGTATCAGGAATTGTCTTCGACTACTTCATATGCCGAAATACAGTCCATTAGTGATGGGTTTGTTTTCCACGGTGAATGGGGGTGGCTCAGTATCATACAGTCTCGTAAGGTGAGCTGACTTAAGGGGAAGACACTTAGGTTCTATTTGCCCTAGCTAACTTACTTCTTACCGCCCACCCCCGCTCACTTCATCTCAGGCCCCTGGAACAACTTTCAAAAAAATGCATCTGGGCTCCAAGAAAAAAGAATACCCAATTGCTCAGAGCATGAAGATTGCCAATCCCCATTTGGGCTTTGATAAAACTGAACTAAGGAATAAAGGGTTTGAAGACAGCTTTCCTTAATTCTTCCAATTTAGGTGCAACTAAAGTGTAGAGGGCAAGAATAATTCTGCAGGTAATCTGGTCTAAAGCTTCTAGTTCCTTTTCTGTCTCATTTTCCTTCATTTTTTTAAGGGGAATTAGTGAGGGGAAAGAAAAAGTTTGAATATTTAGATTTTTCTTTAAAGATTTATCTACTCATTCCCTGAGCCAACATTTATTATTTTAAATTTGTCAGACATGGAGCTTACAGTCTATGAAAGGTACACACATACAATAGAAAAGTAGGCAAATAAAAATTAAGATAATCATAAATTATAAATAGTACAATCTGGAAAATAATCAGGATAATGCAAACCACAGAGGAAAAATATTAGTATGTATTGCATGTTTATATTCCAAACCTAGGGTGGAAAGGGGTAGGTGATGTCCCTTTTTGAAGGATTTCAGTGTCAGGGGTTATATTCACTATAAGTCCTGACTTGGCAATGGAGGGGTTGCTCTGGTGGTCCACTTTATGCCATTACAAAGGATGTCAAGCTCCTGGTGATGCTTGAAATCTCTTTGGCCCTGGTGCAGCTTAGTCCTTGAAGCAGCTCTGAGTCCTGGAGGAATGAGTACTTTCAGGTGTGGACAGTAGTTACAGGGAAATTATAATTAGCTCACATATAGGTAGACATTCAACAGATAAGCAGGAAAGACCTACCAAGGTGTGGTAGTTGGGAGCTGAATCAATTTTCATTTCCAACCCTTTTCAAGAAGAGACTCTGTTGGTAAATGAGCCAAGTTTAAATCAATCCTGTCCTCCATCCCCACCTCTGCCCCCTTGCTGTGGATCAAGAGAGAGCTGGGCAATGTGCCCACAATTCAAAAGCACAGAACAGAAAAGGCACCCAAACATCTAGCAGAGCGCTCAGACTCTGGGAGAAAGCTCAGGCTGCAGAGTAAAACAAAGGGAGTCTTGGGTTAATAGATCAAAAGAGCAGGCATTTTACTATGCATTTCCAGATATAGTCCTACAGCATAGTCTGTACTCAGAGGTGAACTTCCAGAAAGATGGTTGATAGTATGAACCTGGAAATCACATATGTATGTGTGTGTGTGTGTGTGTGTGTGTGTGTGTATCTTTCACAAGACTTGGTCCTGAACATCTTCCTGTCCTGAGTACGGATTCAAACATTCACAGATAATTGTTGTATTTACAAAGTCCTAAGTTTAAAAATGCCTCCAGAAATCATTACAGGTCAATAGTTTGAACTTAGGACTTTGTAAATACAACTTTTTTTTTAAATTTATTTATTATTATTATACTGTAAGTTGTAGGGTACATGTGCATAACGTGCAGGTTTGTTACATATGTATACTTGTGCCTTGTTGGTGTGCTGCACCCATCAACTCGTCATTTACATCAGGTATAACTCCCAATGCAATCCCTCCCCCCGCCCCCCTCCCCATGATAGGCCCCGGTGTGTGATGTTCCCCTTCCCGAGTCCAAGTGATCTCATTGTTCAGTTCCCACCTATGAGTGAGAACATGCGGTGTTTGGTTTTCTGTTCTTGTGATAGTTTGCTAAGAATGATGGATTCCAGCTGCATCCATGTCCCTACAAAGGACACAAACTCATCCTTTTTTATGGCTGCATAGTATTCCATGGTGTATATATGCCACATTTTCTTAATCCAATCTGTCACTGATGGACATTTGGGTTGATTCCAAGTCTTTGCTATTGTGAATAGTGCTGCAATAAACATACGTGTGCATGTGTCTTTATAGCAGCATAATTTATAATCCTTTGGGTATATACCCAGTAATGGGATGGCTGGGTCATATGGTACATCTAGTTCTAGATCCTTGAGGAATCGCCATACTGTTTTCCATAATGGTTGAACTAGTTTACAATCCCACCAACAGTGTAAAAGTGTTCCTATTTCTCCACATCCTCTCCAGCACCTGTTGTTTCCTGACTTTTGAATGATCGCCATTCTAACTGGTGTGAGATGGTATCTCATTGTGGTTTTGATTTGCATTTCTCTGATGGCCAGTGATGATGAGCATTTTTTCATGTGTTTGTTGGCTGTATGAATGTCTTCTTTTGAGAAATGTCTATTCATATCCTTTGCCCACTTTTTGATGGGGTTGTTTGTTTTTTTCTTGTAAATTTGTTGGAGTTCTTTGTAGGTTCTGGATATTAGCCCTTTGTCAGATGAGTAGATTGCAAAAATTTTCTCCCATTCTGTAGGTTGCCTGTTCACTCTGATGGTAGTTTCTTTTGCTGTGCAGAAGCTCTTTAGTTTAATGAGATCCCATTTGTCAATTTTGGCTTTTGCTGCCGTTGCTTTTGGTGTTTTAGACATGAAGTCTTTGCCCATGCCTATGTCCTGAATGGTACTACCTAGATTTTCCTCTAGGATTTTTATGGTATTAGGTCTAACATTTAAGTCTCTAATCCATCTTGAATTAATTTTCGTATAAGGAGTAAGGAAAGGATCCAGTTTCAGCTTTCTACTTATGGCTAGCCAATTTTCCCAGCACCATTTATTAAATAGGGAATCCTTTCCCCATTTCTTGTTTCTCTCAGGTTTGTCAAAGATCAGATGGCTGTAGATGTGTGGTATTATTTCTGAGGACTCTGTTCTGTTCCATTGGTCTATATCTCTGTTTTGGTACCAGTACCATGCTGTTTTGGTTACTGTAGCCTTGTAGTATAGTTTGAAGTCAGGTAGCGTGATGCCTCCAGCTTTGTTCTTTTGACTTAGGATTGTCTTGGAGATGCGGGCTCTTTTTTGGTTCCATATGAACTTTAAAGCAGTTTTTTCCAATTCTGTGAAGAAACTCATTGGTAGCTTGATGGGGATGGCATTGAATCTATAAATTACCTTGGGCAGTATGGCCATTTTCACGATATTGATTCTTCCTATCCATGAGCATGGTATGTTCTTCCATTTGTTTGTGTCCTCTTTTATTTCAC
>NC_037681.1:17322-100649 GCF_003255815.1 Theropithecus gelada
TCATTTGCATGTTCCCAGAGCACAGCCTCCTGTCCTGAAGACTTATTAATAGGCTGGTCACATTTCATGTAGGAGTCAGAACCACTCAGGACACAGCATGGACATGAGGGTCCCCGCTCAGCTCCTGGGGCTCCTGCTGCTCTGGCTCCCAGGTAAGGAAGGAGAACACTAGCAGTTTACTCAGCCCAGTGTGGTCAGCACTGCCTGGCTATTCAGGGAAATTCTCTTACTACATGATTAATTGTGTGGACATTTGTTTTTATGTTTCCAATCTCAGGTGCCAGATGTGACATCCAGATGACCCAGTCTCCATCTTCCCTGTCTGCATCTGTAGGAGACAGAGTCACCATCACTTGCCAAGCCAGTCAGGCCATTAGCAATTATTTAGCCTGGTATCAGCAGAAACCGGGGAAAGCCCCTAAGTTGCTGATCTATAAGGCATCCACTTTGCAAAGTGGGGTCCCATCAAGGTTCAGTGGCAGTGGATCTGGGACGGAATTCACTCTCACCATCAGCAGCCTGCAGCCTGAAGATTTTGCAACTTATTACTGTCAACGGCATAATAGTTACCCTCCCACAGTGTTACACACCCGAACATAAACCCCCAGGGAAGCAGATGTGTGAGGCTGGGCTGCCCCAGCTGCTCCTCCTGATGCCTCCATGGGCTGAGAGTGTTCCTCAGATGCAGCCACACTCTGATGGTGTGAGTAGAGGGGGACATGTAGTCACCTCTGCACCCGAATTCTTTTCTCTTTCTCAGCCCCAACAGCACAGACATAGCAATGCCCCTCCTGATTTACTAAAGACAGAGATCATGACACCTGAGTAGTCTAGTTTATGGCTTCAGTTGGAATTCTTATAACACAGAAGAAGCCAGTGTAGATATTCTAAGCAGGAATTATCTTAATACAGAGAATTAGAGTAAATTACTGAAGTCTAAAATGTAGAGATGAATCTCTAAATTTAATGTTTCATTTGTAAAGAAATATTTGCCAAATGGGGCATATGGGAAAACTCAGTGGTCTTCAATACATTGGAAGAACAAAGAGAAATCTAGCGTTTTACGAAAAAGGGAAAATATTACTTATGGCTCTTAGAGAAAGTTCCTTGGCACTAGTAAGGCTTGGGAGCTGGTAAGCTCAGGTTGGTAAGCAGTGGTGGACAAAGTGAACCTTAGAATTATATCAAGTTATCTCAGAAGTTGTGGTTAAATTTGATTTCAGGTTACAATAAACCAAAACAGTGAAGTTCGCAGAGAACTTCGTTACTGAAATGCCAGGGATTCGGTGTAGATCGTGCAGCTCACCACACAGAAAGCCAATCACTAACACCATTATTGCCAAGCAATAGGCTTTAATCAGGTGCTGCAGCTGTGGAGATGGGACAGCATTCACAAACGTATCTCCCTGAACAACTGAAATTAGGGGTTTATATAGCAAGGAAGAAATGTGGGAAAATAGGAATTATGGAGGAGTAAGAAAGATAATTTTGTCAACAGGAAGCAGGAGATCAGTTAGGCAATCATAATGGGCAAAGGGTCTGATGTCTTATTGTCCCAATTCAGTGATATGTAAGTTTCAGCTCCTTGATAGCATCTGGGAGGCCTGATGGTTGGTTTCCTGAAAACAAACAAACAAACAAACAAAAAAACTAAGGTAAGATAAATGTAACTATCTTGAGTTTTAAAACTGGGGGGGGTCAATTGCTGTTTATTCAAAAAACCATAAACCTTAGTTCCATGGGGTAATAAGGCCTATTTCGATTGCATTCTAGACACAATATTTTGCACCCTGAGTGCCTTTCCCTCCTGGTTTCTTGGCTCTGTTGGATATCACAAGAATGACCCAATTCCTATGATTAACTTTCACACTACACCTTTCAAAACCAAGGATACAGCAGTCAGGAAAGCTGATATTAGAAGCAGGAATCTCTGGTGCTCCCTCAGCAAACAGAATGCATCTGCCCCTGAAGTATGGGCTATCTAACCATGTGATCTTCACTACTGTCTCAGCTTCCTACAGCGTATTTCCAGGTGTTTCTCCAGTCCTCACGTCTGTCTATGTGCCTGTCTTAGGTACCAATGGAGAATATTGAGTCATCCTTTTCTGACTTCCAAATCTCATGGGAGGATCTCTTATTGGGCAACTCTATAGGACACAAGAGAGATAAAAACGGGCATTTACAAAAGTTATAATGATTTTCCGCCTTTGAGGCCATTTAAAAATTATATTTAAAGCCACATGTTGAAAACACATCCAGCTTTATTTTATTATTAATGCAAATTTACATTTGCAAATATATTCAGGATTGTAAAGGTTGAAAACATAATTATTTATCCACGGAATGATAAAACACCTCTATAATTAAATAGAGTAAACTTTTTCTTAAAAATTTGTACTCACTGAAAGTCTCCATCAGGCCTTAGAAGAAATGCAACAGGATGAATGCAGACAAAGTCACTCTGGAAGACCTATGACTAGATGTTTCAAAAATGATCCATAATCAAGAAACAATCATGCTTTCCAAGTGAATATTAATCCAAATGCCATTAATGAGCAGGGGGTTTTTAATAATGAAGATGATTGAACACATGGACTTCAGTCAATCACCTTTGCCCACTTTCCCAGGTAGCCTCATGAACCAATGTTATGGAGGTCCCTGTGGGGACTCAATAATATGAGTTTCAACTAATTGAGATGTACAGGGATATTGGGTCTTCTGAACACCTAATTTGCCAAGAAAACTGACCCCTCCTGAACCCCTAACATTATACCACAGATCAGGGCTCAGACTAACAGCTAATGTCAGGTGATTCTAGTGGACCTGATGTCACATAAGAAGGGCAGTGCTTATTATCCTATATAAGAATTTTCCTTTCTCTTCGGTTATGTTTCTGCATAAAATATTATTTGAGGATTTTCCAAGTGCTTTCATCAGAGTCAAGAAGTTCTTCCATAATATGGCTTTGGATCAAGCAGCCTATTGACTTCAAAAAAAGTGAAAATGTAGCTCATGATCTTGTCATGTGAACAGGTGCAGCTTTCCCTATAGACAAAGAAAAACCCACTGTTAGTCAAGCAAATCTGGCACATAAACCCTTGTACCATTGAATTGCTATGCTGTCAGATGTGGCAGAGGGTCTGCAACACTAACCATGAATGGTGCTATTACTCCCATAAACAGAATATTTATATCTTGTAAATGAGCTGTAGACTCATCATTGTTATGCAAACTGAACAGCTTGAAATACTCTATTTCTATTTTCTCAGGGCTGTGGTTTTCTGATAGATGGCTCTTAGTCCAAAGATTTGACATGACAATTATTTCATTAAATTCGAAGAAATAATATGATAAGCATAAGACCATTTAGACTTAATACAATAGTGGACAAGTGGTCAACACAGAGCGTTAGGGTGTGTGCTGGGAACATAGATGTAGCCAATATAAAGCAAGAAAAAATAGAATTGATTTTACATATTTTAGAGAGGAAGTACAGAAAATATGAACCCTAGGGGACCTTCTGGAATGTTTCTATTTATTGCCATTTCCACTGGTAAAACTCAGAGAAGATTTCAACAGTCATCAAGATGAAGTTCTAGGGATCACATGACTGTGAGGCATTCCCTGCACTTGGATCCCCAGTGAGGCAAAGGGAAGATGAAACACACAGTGGGATATGGAGGTGTAAACACCAGGGACAGCTTCCTGGTCAGTTTAAATGTTGAAAAGCTTATTTGGTTTTTTTCTCTTTAGTTTTATCACTGAATCATTTGGATCTAAGAAAAGTGATTATGGCTGGTTAGGCAGGAAGATGTTTATTATCACGAATTAAATGGATAGAAAACATTTGGGGAAACCGGAGTGGCAGCTCAGGCAACTCCAAGTACTCCTTTTTTTATTCCTTGACCCTCCCCACCCCCATGTTGTCCACAGTCCAGAAAGATACTCGAATGTTATAGAAACCTGGCAAGTGAAGGTATTGTGCCCACAGGACTGTGCTGCCTGGCTGTGACCCAGACCAGGAAAATGAACACATTTGAGTGAGATCAGGCACTTCCCCTCCCTCATCTCAATCCAAAACCACTCTGCAGTGACACAGCTAATGGGCAGTCAGAGAAAGGAGTCATGTCTCTAGTAGTTGAGAGCAGAGCTGCTGTCCATCTGGGGGCAGTAGTGAGAAGAGCTGCTCTCTTTTCTGCAGGAGACACCTTGAATGTGGAGTCTCAGGCAGCAGGACCTCCTCCCCAGCCTGCACCAGCAGTGCCATTCTTAGAATTGTTCTAGAGGCTTTTCCTGGAGCCTGTGCCATAAGGCTTTTCAACAATTTGTAAGGAATTTAATATCCTCTACTAAATCCCTTTATGCTTCACAGATTTGACATTAGCAACAGGGAATATACACAGTCCACAGTGACATCATTTACAGCCTCTTTTTCCTGGCTAAATATAATGCTTTCCAGGTGGACCCGCCAGAGGAAGCCAATGTGAACAACAATCCATGTCACCAAAAATGCAAGACAAATAAGCTCGGGAAAGCCACTAGGTTCTCACGTAGCTGCACTGTCCCCTGGTACAAAATGGGAGAGTGTAAAACTCTTAGCTCCACCATCAGAGAGATGATGGAGTGTGACCTTCTCAGCATAGTAAGTCAGTATTTATAGACATTTACATACTAACAGCTTTAATACCAAAATACAGGCAAAAGTAGAAGAGAAGATAAATTAGACTACATAAAAATTTAAAATGTGCATCAAAAGACATAATCAACACAGTGAAAATGCAACATGTAGAATAGAAGAAAATATTTGTAAATCATATCTGATAAGAGGTTGATAATATCTACTATACAAAAATAAGTCTTATATGTCAACATTAAAATAAAATACCTGTTTAAAAATGAGGAAAGTACATTAATAGACATTTCTTTAAAGAAGATTCTTTAGAGATAATTAGATAGCTAGAATAGGAAAAGATGCTCAATGTTATTAATCCTTAGAAAAATAAAAACAAAACCCACCTCACACCTATTATAATTTTTTTTCCAACAGAGAATGACCAGTCTTGGTGAGAACTTAGGGAACTGGAATTCCTGTGGACACTGTCGAGGTGATGTAAATAGCCCACCTGCTGTGGGAAACCAGATGGCAATTCCTCGAAGAATTAAAAATAGAAATACTCTATAATTCAGCAATTCCACTTTTGGACATGTACCCAAGTAATTGAAGACATTAACTTGAGGAGATATTTGTATACTCACATTCAGAACCGAATTATTCACAATGGCCAAAAAGTAGAAGCAACTCAAATGTTCACAAAGGAGGGAACTTGTAATCCAAATGTGATATATACATACAGTAGCATATTGTAGCTTTAAAAAAGGAAAATTAGCTTTAAAAAGGGAAATTCTGACACATGCTAGAACGTGGATGAAACTAGAGGACATTATGTAAGTGAAATAAGCCAGTCACAAAACGATTACTGAGTTATGATTTCACTACAGTATTTGCAGAACAGGTTCCATTTTGTCTTGAATGATCCCAGTTCTCTTCCATTTCTTCCTTGTAGTTTTTAGGAATAACTGTAGAAGGTTCTGGAAATGTAACATTCCGAGATAAAGCAAGATTGGCCAGGACAAGATTGGCCAGAAACGGCAAGATTGACTGTATTTCTGTCCTACTAGAAAGAGGAGTTTCTTCAACACTGTAGCCCACAATGTGGAGAAAAATCCAACTGTGATCCATGATTGGTTAAACCCAAATATCAAGAAGGGGTGAGGAAGGTATGATATTTTATAAGATACTTTTCTTTGGGTGTTTCTGAGCTGTTTAAGAGTATTTTGAAACATACTGTTTTAAATTTTTATTCCACGTATTCCGTGAATGTGCTCACAACTTCCCCAGCAGGATCAGCTTAAAATATCAAATCTTAAAGAAAAGAACATTGTAATTAATCATATTAGGTCCTGGTATTGGATGCCTGCCTGAGATCACTCATCAGCTCCCCCTTGCTTCTCAGGACTAAACCAACCACCCACTCCAGCAAGCCACACAAACTATGAGGGCCTTTCTTCTTCCTGTGTTGAATACAATTAATCATAACTGTACATTTTACATGCAAACTGGGTTTATTTAACATCATAATAACGCTTGTCACTTTTGTCAATATGTTTTCCCATGTCCAATTAATCATTTTCAAATGTAAAAGAAGTTTAGTTTCCTTAGTGGAGGTGATCGCACCATATTTCTTCTAATTAAAAAAAAAAGCATGTAGTTGCTTTTAAGGGATTTTAACTTAATGTCAGAGTTTTCAGAACCAATAAATACTATCATTTAAGGTTTAGTGCATGTAAGTAAATAAGACAATTTTTGATCCCAAGTACTGATATTCAGTAGGGGGAATGAGCCATGCAGAGAACAATAACTATATAATGAAATCGAATAGAATACTTTCGGTGTTGATAAATTACGTACAAATCAGGCAATGGTATGTGGTATCTGGAGGTTGAAGCTGCTCATCTACGTTGATCGGGGAGGATCTTGGGGTTGTACTGGGGATGCATCTGATTGAGAAGCAGGCAGCCATGTGACCACGACCTGCAAAGACCATAGAATCATCATAGGAAGGGGAGGGGCTAGGAGATTCTCCATCAACCACTGCACATTGAAAAATTTATGTTTACCACTTTAGTACTATAAAACCCAAACACTGCTATCATAATCAGGTTCCTTATGTGTTTTTATTTTCTTAAAAATATAATTTATTGTAATATGTTTTATCAAACACTTTGACCTGGATCGCACCCAGGACATAGAATATTCCCTTGCTCAAAAGCTGTAAGCAAAGGCTGCACCCTTATTGCTAGTTGGCAGGCTCCCTTCTCTACTTTAGTATCAAAATATCTCTACTTAAAATCTTGGTCTTCTCTGCCACTCAAGTCTTCATCACTGGGTCCTGGAGGGTGGGATCACTGAAGGCAGAGGCAACACTGGACACTGGACATGGGGTTCTGGCCCTCTGGGTCATGGTGCTCTGGCTTCAACTGCAGGGGCTGCATGTGAGAGGGTTCATATGTCGCATGGGACTGAGAAAGACTATTGATTAGGGAGCACAGCATTCACCTCCCACTTTATCAGACAGAACTACTCTGCTGGGAAGCCTACGAAGAGGGACATCATTAATACTAGGGAAGATTTGTGTTCTGTTTCCACCTCAAATTCCAGGAGAAACAGTCTGGTCCACAGCTTCAATTTCAGTGTCTTCTAGACAGATAGTTTACATCATCTACCTGGAAGAAGCAGAATCCTGGGAAGGTTCCAAAGATCCACCTACGTGCTCTTTCCACCTTGTCCACCCCAGCTTGGTGCAATGGTCCTGGGATCATCTTTGCTTAACATTTAGCAGATTGGTTGTCCTGATGATATTGCTGTTTATTATCGTCTGAAACTTCCCCGTCTCCCATGCAAACACTAGCAGTGTCTAACCACAAACATTTACATTGGAGCTCCTTAGTTGTTTTCACTACATTTCAAGTGCTCAGTAGCCACATATGACATATAATGGCTACCCTTGCAAAGCATAAGTATAGACATTTTCACCATCTTAAAAACTTATTTTCATTAGTGCTGATCTAAATGGTTACACTTACACACTCACAGTGTTGTGGCTCAGAGTACAAACCTCAGCAGCTGTTAGTACAGAGAATCAGGTAGTCTCAGATGCTTCCTGGCTGGTGCAGCCAGTTTCAAGAATGGGAGGAATGAAGCTGGGTAGACAGATCCAGATCAAGGGCCCTCTACTCCCCACCCTAGCCTTGGGCATTGTGTGCTACAGGGCCCCTGACAACCTCACCTTCTCCTTTCCAGAATCACATCATTGGCATCTCACATGGATCACAGAATCTAGCCCCTAATTGTTTTGTGACCATGTTTTCTGAACACCCTTTATCTTCAACTACGTGACTGGTTTATTGAGGAGAGGAATCATTTTGTGTTCCCTACAGAATGCAGCCTAATGGTGGATGTAATAAGATCAACTGCATGAAAACCCATGAAAAAACTCCATCAAGTCTCATTAGAAAGCAGCATCTAAAATTCTGTTTGATGTTATGTCCCAAACCTACCATTGGGTGGTATGTCACAAACCTTGCCGTTGGACAAACCTCATAATAAACGTAAGACAGAAGCCTGATCTTAGAAATAGTGAAAATTAAGGGTGATATTGTTCCAGTATCAGCAGGCAGCCCCCAAGGTGGGATTGGGGTCTCATGTGTGACCTGAATCACCTGGGAGGAGCTGCCAGTGTGCTGAGTGGTGGGGAAACCACCTCTGCGCTCTGAGACTGGAAGCCTCGCCTTGTCCTTCCTACTGCCTTGGGCATGTCCTCAAAGCGCACCTGCTATGAACTGAATTGTGTTTCACAAATTCATGTTTTGAATCTCCAACCTCCAATATTACTGTATTTAGACATAGAAGTTATGAAGGGGTAATTAGGGTGAAATGAAGTGAAAACCTTGGGACTCTGATTTAATAAGATTTGTGTCCTAGTAAAAATAAACATCATCGAGCTGTTCCTTGACCCCTCACCAGCCTCCAAGCATGTACTGAGGAAAGCATGTACTTGCTTCTCCTACTTACACATGCCTGGGCACATTGCTGAACCCATGTGAGCATGTATCCAGAGATGACATCTGAAAACAAGAAACAGGGTTCTCACCAGAAAGAAAATCCTTCTGGACCTTGATCTTGAACCTTCCAGGGTTCTAATACATTTGCAATAAATGTTTAATAAATTAGTAATAAATATCTATGGCTCAAGCCATCCAGCTCAGGGTATGTTGGTGTGGCAGTCCCAGCAGACTCATCCACTGTCACCACCTTCTCTGAGCAGGATCAGCCTCAGGAGGCACCTTGTGGACTTTGGGACCCATCTTTTCTCCTCTTGTTCTTGCTGTTCTGACTGCCTGGTGCTGGTGCGGAAGGGGAACTCAGGCTTCATCCTCAGATAGTTTGTATTAAACATGAACTTTCCTTGATGATGAAGTTGTTAGCCTGTTTTTCCTTCTGATTAGAATTGCACCAAGTTGGATGAACTACAAGCTTGGTATTAATATTTGGGGATCTGCAGGTTTGTTCCCCCATTTGGATGATAGTGAGCATGTTAGGTGGATGCTATCTTTGTCCCCCTCCTTGTGTCTCAGGTGAGAGGGTCACTGTCACCTACAGAGCTGGCCAGAGTATGAAGAACAACCTAGTCTGGCACCAGCAGAACCTAGGCCTGGCTCTGAGCTCCTGTTGGCTCCTGCTGCCCCGCTGGACATGATCCCTGTCTGGGTCAGGGGCAGCAGGCCTGAACAGATGTCACTCTGGCCATCAGCAACCAAGAAGCCTTCAGAGGTAGGTGCTCCCTCCTCCTGTCCCTGTCCTGCACAAATCTTCCCTAGCAACAGCTCTGCCCAGGGCCCCAGGTGTTGCTAAGGGTCTGAAATCTTTTCAGGGGAACAGGCTGGGAGACACCTCTGAATTCACATCCCCTCTTTTTCTCACACCCCCTTCCCACCTCCTCTATGGGCACCTCTAGTGTATCTTGTGGGCATCACTGCACGGAGCATGTCAGGATGTTTTCTCCCACCTCCTACTCCCAATTCATGATGAAAATTCATCCTCACTTCAGACATGGACAGTCCACGCCTTGTTTCTCTTACATACATGCCCCGGCACATTGCTGAACCCATAGTTCCGACTCTACTCCATGAATCTTTGTGGAAGGGTCATAGTTGGCAATTTGTGGTTATTGGAGACCAGAAAGTAAGATGGCAACTATTGAGAAGTTTGTTCATGGGACAGACATAGGTCATTGTCAAGGGTCCCAGCAGCTGGTGAGCCATGAAAGTTGGGCAGAGAGATCCTGCATCATCCCAGTCAGAGGGGAAACTAGGAATGAGCCATGGAGGGTCTTCATCCTGTGACCATGCAGCCTCTGAGCCACAAGTGTTGCTTTGTTTGACAGAAATGACCAGAAGAGGACTTGTCTATGCTGAACTCTGGGGACAAAACCTCCCTCCATTCAGAGCCCAGACCCACTATCCATCTCGTGGGCATCTGCTGCTCTGTGATTCCACAAACCCCCCTCAGGTCACTCATGATCCTCAGCAATGGGCAGTTCACTGCTCTCTGCCCAGGGGACATGGAAGAGGGTCCTGAGCTTTATGACCCTCAGGCCCCGGAGTGAGGAGGGGCCATGAGGTGGTGCACCCAGTGCTTGTTTTCAATGTTCTTTTTCAATGTATTAAAGCTTAAAACTATACCTTATACTAGCAACCAAAGTTATATCTCTTTATATATAAACGTGTACCACATATTTATCCATAAATAGATACATAGTATATGCAAATATATGCATACAACTTATTTCTAAAATATGTGTATTCAATATGTAAAATTTATATTAGAAATTCTTATTACAGATACACATAATTTTATGTTTATTTGTGTAGCACATGTTCCTTTTCTTTCCAAGCAGAACAGACTCTGGCTGAGTAAAGACTCTGAGGACAATTGCTGAACTTCCCTCTTTGGCTCCCACAGGGGCAAAGTCATTCATGACCAAGGAATTCAGTGAAAGTCTGAGACTTTCACTCTTGCCAGGCTGCGGGATATATGCTTAATGCAGCTCCCCTGAATTTGTGAGCAGTTTCCTTCCCTGAAGCCCCCGCCAGGCAGCCCTGTGGACAGGGCCTGTGGTTCGTCCCAGATCCTCAGCCCTGTGGCTCAGGAGAGCAGCTGCTTCCCACACAGTTCTGGGCCAGTGCCTGGCAGCTCTCAGGCACTGCCAGCCTGACCTTAGCCCTGGGCTAAGGACCCTATTCCAAATGTCTCCTCATTTATCCAAGTACCTGAGAGTTTGTCTTGTTCTTAAACTCAAAGTCCACATTTCCACTATTGCTAAAGCTAGCATTTGCCACCTGAAAAATTAGACATGTGAATTGTCCTTCTCAGAGCCTGGCCTCTTCCAACCTCACCAGACAAAGTTGCCCATATGTTCTCTTCTCTCCACACAACTTTACTTAGAATTATAGCGAAATGTAAAATGCGGTAAAGCTCTCATCGCCTGCACAGAAACCATCCTCTTCTCCTTTGGTGCCTGAGGCACCAGCTCTAGCCTACTGGGCATGGTGAGGACAGTGAGTCTCTCCCAGCCTGGGACAGGAGCAGGGATTAAGGGCGCATGTGATTAGCTCCACAGTGCAATGTCAGGGGAGTGAAGGAGGGGCAGGGACTCTGGGAAGAATTTGATCCTTCATAAGAAGACGGAAGGTGAAGAGCTTTGCTTCACCTTCTAAAATCATTGACTTTCTTTTAGATTTGGGAGAAGGGACACATGTCTCATTTCCCTGACTCCTTCCACATCTTCTCTTTCTCTTACAATAGCTCTGACTCAGTCTGTCCCTCTCAGATTGTGTGCTGAAAATCTAATTTTCCCTCCTAATACGAAAATAAACCAACAAACAAAAGTCTCTTCCTCCTATCATGTGCTGTGAGATCTAACCCCAAACTCTGTGATATCCAGATCATATAAGACGTAATCATGGGAATTTACCAAAGAGATTTTTTAGCTAAAAACAAATTCTCGTATTAGCTCTTCTCTCAGAAATATTTTCTCTGTCACTTTTCACAAATGACACCAGAAGACAAGGTGAAAATATTTCCAAGAACAAAGGACAAGCATGCGGCTCACTGAGGTGAAAGACATGTCTTCCCCCTTGCATTAGTTTCCAAAGCTGCTGTTTATCACCACAGCCTTATTGGCCTCACACAACATAAATGTATCACCCTGTAGTTCTGGAGGTCAGAAGTCTCACTGAGCTAATGTTAAGGGGTCAGTAGGGCTGTAATCCTTCTGGATGCTCCAGAAGAGAGAACTGGCTCCTCTGCTTCTTATCTTCCAGGTGCTCCCACATTTCTGCTTCCATGGCCCCTTCCTTCCTCAAACCACATCCCTCCCCAGTGTCCCAGCTCCTCTCTGACTGCGAGCCTCCTCCTCTATTTTAAAGACCTTTGTGATTACATTGGTTTCATCTGGATAACCAGGTTGCTTATTCTCAAAGTCCTTAACTTACATCTGTCAAGTTCTTCTTTTGTTATGTAAGGTAGAATCCTTATGATAAGGCTCCGATGACTGGAGGAACACCAGGGTTCTTAGTCTCACGCCTGTTTGTTTAAAAAGACAGGGACCTGCGTGGAGTTGTTTTAAGTAGCGAAAAATTTAATACACAAGAAGAAAGGAAGATGAAAACAGCTCCCCAGTACAGAGAAGGACGGGGGATTCGAACAAAGAGAAAACTCCATGTGCGATGGAAAAGTGGCTGCTTATATGAGGAGGCTGAAGGAGGCGGTGTCTGATTTGCATAGGGCTCAAGGGATTGGTTTGACCAGGCATGTGATTCATGTAGCCTGAGAAAAAACTGGCCCTCCCACCCTAGCATTTTAATATGCAAATGCAGGGTGCCATAATGTTCTACACACAAGGGGATATGTGGGGACAGCCATGTTGCCAGGCACATGTGGGGGCAAGGAAGGAGAAGGTGGGCACAATGGCTCACGCCTATAATCTCAGCACTTTGGGAGGCCAAGGAAGGTGGATCATGAGATCAAGAGATCGAGACCATCCTGGCCAACATGGTGAAACCCCGTCTCTACTAAAAATACAAAAATTAGCTGGGTGTGGTGACACGTGCCTGTAATCCCAGCTACTCAGGAGGCTGAGGCAGGAGAATCACTTGAACCCAGGAGGCAGAGGTTGCAGTCAGCTGAAATCGTTCCACTGCACTCCAGCCTGGGCAATGGAGCAAACTCTGCCTCAAAAAAAAAAAAAAGAAAAAAGAAAAAGAAAAAGAAAAAAGGAAGACGAATGTGGGAATCGCCATGTTTGGCTGGACCCAGTTTCTAATGGCCAGTATTTGTATATCAAAACTTGCCGCCTGTAAAACCAGCACTTTGGGAGGCCAAGGCGGGCAGATCAGGAGGTCAGAAGACCAAGACCATCCTGGCTAACACAGTGAAAGTCCGTCTCTACTAAAAAATACAAAAAAATTAGCCAGGTGTGGTGACGGGCACTTGTAGTTCCAGCTACTTGGGAGGCAGGGGCAGGAGAATGGCGTGAACCCGGGGGGTGGAGCTTGGAGTGAGCCGAGATTGCGCCATTGCACTCCAGCCTGGGCTACAGAGTAAGAATGGATCTCAACAACAACAAAAAAGCTTGCTGGTCCAGCTCTTAAGAGCCAGGGCTTTCCTGCTAAACAAGAAACATTTCTGGAGCTGCTTTAAAAGAAATAAAACCTTCCCAAGGACCCCTTTTCCTCTCTATCTGCCTAAAATAATTTCTTAATAACTCCTATAACACTTAGGTTCCAGAGACTAAGACATGGACATCTTTTGGGGTGGGACATTATTCATTCCACTAACAATAAACATATTCCCCCAAAATTGTCCTTCTCTAAAGTAAAACTTAAAAAATCACAAAGTAATTTTATGAAGTAAGAGAGCTGGACAAAATCTTAGACTCAGATTCCGCTAACTTGTGAGTTTTAACTGTTGGAGTAATCTCACTCCTTTGCCTCTAATGTAGATTTATGGATGTGCAGATAGTTTCAGAGGATTTTTAAATTTTGTGACCCAGTGTAAATAAAAGAATCTGAGACAAGTCTCAATCAATTTATAGGTTTATTTTGCCAAAGATAAGGCTTATGACCTGTGACACAGCCTTATGGGCTCCTGCAAACATATGCCCAAGGTGTTTGGGTTACACATTGACTTTATAAACTTTAGGGAGACACAAAAATTACAGGCAAATAAATAAATAAATATATATGATATATATTAGTTTGTCCTGGAAAGGTGGGATAGCTTGAAGCAGGGACTTCCAGGTCACAGGTGGCTTCAAAGTTTTCCTGATTGGCAACTGGTTGAAAGAGTTAAGCTCTGCCTAAAGAGTTGAATTCACCATAAAGAAATGCTTGAGTTTAGATAAGCCAAGGTTCTTGTCATGTAGATGAATCCTATGAGTAGCAGACAAAGTAGACATTGCTTGTCAGATCTTAAAAACAAAAGTCGGATCTTTGGAAAAGAATTACTAAGCACAGGAGATTCTCTACAGACTACAAATTTCCCCCACAACAAGCAGCTTTGCAGGGCCACTTCAGAATATATCAAAGAAATAGAATAGGCCGGGTGTGGCGGCTCACGCCTGTAATCACAGCAAGTTGGGAGGCCAAGACGGGCAGATCAGGAGGTCAGGAGATTAAGACCATCCTGATTAACACGGTGAAACCTCGTCTCTACTAAAAATACAAAAAAATATTAGCCAGGCATCTGTAGTCCCAGCTACTTGGGAGGCTGAGGCAGGAGAATGGCATGAACTCGAGAGGCAGAGCTTGCAGTGAGCACCCCAGCCTGGGCACAGAGCAAGACTCCATATAAAAAAAAAAAAAAGAAAAAAAAGAAAAAAATATTTTTAGAGTAAAATTTTTAGATTTTCTTCAGGGCCTATTATCTGTCATGTTGGAATATGGTATCTTATTGCTACAAAGCGTCTGTTTTGTCAGTCCAAAGATCTCTGTTATAATGATAATGCCGGTCAGTTGTGTCTGAACTCCAATGGGAGGAGAGTATAATGAGGTACATCTAAACCCACCTGCCAGTAATGGCCTAATCTAGTTTTTCAGATTTTTTTGAAGTTCTCTCTGCCAGAAGAGGAGTCCATTCAGCTGGTTGGTGGCTTACAACTTAATTTTTTGTTTACAAAACACACAGAAAAAGAAAATCACTTAATAAATTCAATCTAAAATAGATTGGTTAAAAAAAAAAAAGTGCTTTCTGAATATTCCTACATGTCAAAGAAAGAGAAGTGATAAGAATAAAGATGGGAAATACCCCTCATACAAAAGATTAGCGATTTGTTTTACTATCTTTGTTTGGGTCCACCAGCAATGAGGATTCCTGTTTAGGCAGTAAATTTACACTGGGAGGAAAGGAGGAAAGTGAAGGAGGGAACAGAAGATGAATGGTAAAAGACACATCAACAACCACCTGACTCAGGAGAACTGAAGATCAACCACATGTGGAAACATGGACTAAATTCCTCTGGGCTCTTCCACCTGAGAGATGAGGAAGCCGGGGTATGTATATTCCCCATCCTGTCCTCACTGATTGTGAGATGTCTCTCCTGTTCTCTTTCAAGCTGCTATAACAGGTTCCTTGTCACTGTGTAATTCATAAAAAACGGAAATATATTTTCTCACACTTCTGGAGAATGGGAAGTTTAAGATCAAGGCATGGGCAGGTTAAGTTCTGCTTCCTCTCCTTTCAAGATGATGCCTGGAGCATTGAGTCCTTCAAAGGAAGGAAGGCCATGTCTTATCATGACCGACAGCAGAAGAGAGAGAGAGATTCCAGTCCCATAAACCCTGTTTATACGGTCATTAATGTATTCCACTAGAGGGCTCCATCCTGATGACCTAAACACATCCCAATAGGCCCCACATGGCAGTATCTTTACACTGAGAATTAACTTTCCAACAGATGAATTCTGGAGGACATAGGCAAACCATAGGACTTTCCTCAGAGATACACATTCCAGGACATCTGGCCAATAATGCATGTAGGCAGAGCTCTCTGCCCAAGATGATAAAGAACATAAGTCATGTATATTGCCATTGGAAGTGAGTACAGGTCCAGCAAAGGGGAAAGCCCTAGATTATAGATGGGGACTGCTACATTCATTATAGTACAGTTAACCCTTGCATAACATGAGTTTGAATTTTGCAGACCCACTTATATTTTCTTCTGTGTGTGTCACCTGAGAGCAAGTAACCTAATTTTACCTAATGAGTAAATATATTTTCTCATTTTTATGGTTTTATTAAAAACATTTTTTTCTTTAGCACCCTTTATTGGAAGAATAGAGTATAAAATATATATAGTGTAAAAAAGTGTTAATCAACTATTTATTTTATCACTAAGGCTTCCAGGCAGATGTAATCTATTAGTACTTAAGGATGCAACAGTTCTACATGGGTTTTCATCTGCACCAGTGGTCAGTGCCCCAACCTCCACGTTATTCAGGGGTCAACTGCTCTTTCAGTCTGTAGCTGCATCTCTCTGGAACAGCACCTTGGCAGGTGGCTGCAAGTAAAAGAATCCAGAAAATAACATCTCAAACTGTGCTGCATTGGTATGATGATTATGTAAAACCAAAGACATTTAGAAAGCACCAAATGCACAAAAACCCTTTTCCTAAATATCCCTTATCTGCCTAAAAGCAAATTCTCCAGAAGAAAAACAATTGTCAAGGAAATTCTTCCTGGGAATTTTTATATCAGGGAAGATTAACACAAAAGAGGAATCAAAAATAGAAGAGACTGGAAGTTGATGCTTTATCCAGACAGGCTAATACCTGTTCTTTTGAAGATGCACTTCTATTCTCATGTATTCTCTCCAGGTTGCCTACACTTCCCAATTCCCTCTTACCTAGAAAGGAAATATGAACAACTGAATCTCATTGAGTTATCTGGGTAATCATCCTGCTATGATACCCTGCTGCACTTTAAGTGAATTTTATTTGCCTTTCCTCTTATTAATCTTTCTTTTGTCAGTTCATTTTCAGCAAACATTTAGAGGACAAATGGAGCTTTCTTCCTTTATCCCAATATGAGCAAGTTCCCTTAAAATTCAGGCTGCTTACAGAGCAGCAGGAAGGTTTGTGCACAGGCTACAGCACTGTGATTTGGCTCCCCTAGTCAGGCATCAGTAAAATTTTGTGGAGTCCTAGGCTGTAGCCCACTGATGCTGATGCTGATGTAGTTGGATCCACTTCCCCTGCTACTAAGCCAGGCTGGGACATTTTTGGGCACATTAGAGATATGAGATATAACGAGTGCAAATCCCTGTCCAGTTCCATCTGGATCCAACTGATTTCTCCATGTACAAAGGCAATTGCTTGATAAGAGTTTGAGTGTCTTTTTCCTAAACATGTTAACAGGGAGGCTGGTGTCTGGGTCAGGATGATGTCCCCACACACTGATCAAAAGTATAAGAAGAAAGTGTCATTGAAGTGCATGGCAGGGACATGATCCATGCAGTGGCCACCCTCACTAAGAGAGATGAACTTTGGAAAATAATATGCAATGGCAGAAAAGAAGGTAGACTATGAAGGTGTTCAAAACAAGAACAAGGTGCAGCGCATTTAGTCTCTGGGTATTAAAGAGACCTGTCACTCTTGGTAGTGGTGGATCAGTGAGGGCTGCATGCATTGAGGGAACACGGTATCATCTCTGTGTATCTGTAGTAAACTGCCTGATCTATACTAGTAAGAACAAAGACATAACACCATTACCTAATACTTACAAATATATGTAGCATCATGTCGAAACATTTTATTTTTAATTTTTTTAGGAAGGAAAAATGTTAAACTTACAGAAATGTTGCAAGTGTAGCAAAATTACCTGCTTCCCTAACTGGAATTTTATGAGAGTCTTTTGAAGACCTGAGAAACCTACTGTCAAACATTTTATCATGTGTTTCCTACAAAAAAGAATATTCTTCTAAATAATCCCCATAAACCAATGAAATACATTACTCCATTGACTCCTGAGGAATATTTTAAATTGTCAAAAAAAATACCTAAAAAATGTTTCTCAAAGCAAAATAGTCCCCAGTGGAAACACATTCTCTGCAGAAACATTTGTGCTACCCTGGTCTCACCTGGGACACCTGGGTACACTGAGCCACTGCTGAGTTACTGAGATGAGCCAGTCCTGAAGCTGTGCTCAGCCTACCCCATCCCCTGCTCATTTGCATGTTCCCAGAGCACAGCCTCCTGTCCTGAAGACTTATTAATAGGCTGGTCACATTTCATGTAGGAGTCAGAACCACTCAGGACACAGCATGGACATGAGGCTCCCCGCTCAGCTCCTGGGGCTCCTGCTGCTCTGGCTCCCAGGTAAGGAACANTCAGCATATCTCTTTTTTGTTAAATATATTCATAAGTATTTTCTTCTTGTCAATGTTTGTTCATTGTCTTTATACTTTATTTTCAAGTTATTGATCAACAGTAGTCAATCCTATTTGTGTATTCTGTATTTGTGAGTTTGCCTGCCTGCTAAAATTTAATGTAATCCCAATGTCAATACACAGGGTGCTTTTATTCTCATTTGTGGACATGCACAGAGTGGCAAAAAGATTGAGCCACCGAACATGCATGCTCCCAGCTGAGGTTTAACAAAGCCACACTCTGTCATCTTGTTTCACTTCTCATACTGTAAACAAGTGTCCTTTTGCTCAATTTTCTTCTTTCTGTTGGTAATTTTGCTGTTATAAGTGTTCCCCTAACATAATGCTAAATTGCTGTTTAGTGTTCCTAAGCGCAGGAAGTCTGCCATGTGTCTTATGAATAAAATATGTGTGCTAGATAAACTTTGTTCAGGCACAAGTCATAGTGTTTTTGGCCATGAGTTCAATGTTAATAAATCGTGCGTGCGCGTGCGTGTGTGTGTATAGGAAGATGCCTTGTTTTATTGGACTTCACTTTGTTGCTCTTTGAAGATACTGCGTTTTACAAATTGAAGGTTTGTAACAACCTTGGATTGAGCAAGTCGATCAACACCATTTTCCCAAAAGAATGTTCAGTTTGTGTCTCTGTATCACATTTTGCTAATTTTCACAATATTTTAAACTTTTTCATTATTATTATATTTATAAGGGTGATCTGTATTCAGTGATCTTTGATGTTACTATTATAATTGCTTTAAGGAACCACAAAACACACAAACCACACCTATGTAAGATGCAAACTTACTTGATAAATGTGTGTGTGGTGACTGCTCCAGTAACTGGCCATTCCTTGTTTTCTTCTTGTTGGGCCTCCCTATTTCCTAAAACACGATAATATGAAAATTAGGCTAATTAAGAACTTTATAATGATCTGTAAGAGTTAAAGTCAAAGAAATAGTCACATGTCTCTCACTATCAATCAAAAGCTAGAAATGATTAGACTTAGTGAGCAAAGCATGTCAAAAGCTTAGATAGACCAAAAGCTAGACCTCTTGCCCCAGTTAGCCAAGTTGTGAATGCACAGAAAAACTTGTTGAAGAAAGTTAACAGTGCTATTCTGGTTAACACATCATGAATGTCTACAAAGTAATATAGCCTTATTGCTGATGTGGAGACAGTTTTAGTGATCTGGATAGAAGCTCAAACAAGCCGCAACATTCCCTTAATCCAAAGCCTAATCCAGAGGAAGGCCCAAACTCATGGAATTTATGAAGGCTGAAAGAGGTGAGGAAGCTGCAGAAGAAAAGTTTGAAGCCAGCAGAAGTTGGTTCATGATGTTTAAAGAAAAAAGCCATCCCCATGACACACACGTGGAAGGTGAAGCAGCAAAGTGCTGATGGAGAACCTGCAGCAAGTTATCTAGAAGATCTAGCTAGAATTATTATTATTACTATTATTATTATTATTATTATTTTTATTTTTTTGAGATGGAGTCTCACTCTGTGGTCCAGGCTGGAGTGCAGTGGCCGAATCTCGGCTCACTGCAAGCTCCGCCTCCCGGGTTTAGGCCATTCTCCTGCCTCAGCCTCCTGAGTAGCTGGGACTACAGGACGCCCGCCACCTGGCCCAGCTAGTTTTTTTTTTTTTGTATTTTTTAATAGAAACGGGGTTTCACCGGGTTAGCCAGGATGGTCTTGATCTCCTGACCTCGTGATCCGCCCGTCTAGGCCTCTCAAAGTGCTGGGATAACAGGCTTGAGCCACCGCGCCCAGCAATCTAGCTAGAATTATTAACGAAGGTGGCTACACTAAACAACAGATTTTTAATGTAGATGAAACAGTTTTATGTTGGAAGATGATGCCATCTAAGACTTTCATAGCTAGAGAGGTTCCTGGCTTAAAAGCTTCCAAGGACAGGCAGACTCTCTTATTAAGATAATGCGGCTGATGACCTACGTTAAGTCAAAGTCAATGCTCGTTTACCATTCTGAAAATCCTAGGGCCCTTAAGAATTATACTAAGTTTACTTTTCCTGTACTGTATACATGGAACCACAAAACCTAGATGACAGCACATCCGTTTAGAGCATGGTTTACCAAATATTTATTGAGACCTACTGCTCAGAAAAAAATGTCTTTCAGATATTACTGCTCATTGATTTACAATACACCTAGTCACTGAAGGACTCTGAAGAACATGTACAAGGAGATGAATTTTGTTTTCATGCCTGCTAACACAACATTAATTCTTCGGTTCATGCATCAGGCAGTAATTTTGAATTTCAAGCTTTATTGCTTAAGAACCACATTTCATAAGGGCTAGAACAGCTGTAGATAGTGATTCCTCTGATAGATCTGGGCAAAGTAAATTAAAAACCTTCTGGATAGGATTCACTATTTTATACGCCATTAAGAAAATTTGTGATTCATGGGAGCTGGCCAAAAGATCAATATATGTAATGTTTAATAACAATGTATTGTATATTTCTTTTTAAAAAATAACAGTGCATTGTATATTTCTTTTTTTCTTGTTTTTTATTTATTTTTTATCATACTTTAAGTTCTAGGGTACATGTGCACAACATGCAGGTTTGTTACATATGTATACATGTGCCATGTTGGCGTGCTGCACCTGTTAACTCGTCATTTACATTAGGTATATTTCCTAATGCTATCACTCCCCCCTCCCCCCACCCCAAGACAGGCCCCGGTGTGTGATGTTCCCCTTCCTGTGTCCAAGTGTTCTCATTGATGAGTTCCCACCTATGAGTGAGAACATGTGGTGTTTGGTTTTCTGTTCTTGCAATAGTTTGCTGAGAATCGTGGTTTCCAGCTGCATCCATGTCCCTGCAAAGGACATGAACTCATCCTTTTTTATGGCTGCATAGTATTCCATGGTGTATATGTGCCACATTTTCTTAATCCAGTCTGTCACTGATGGACATTTGGGTTGGTTCCAAGTCTTTACTATTGTGAATAGTGCCACAATAAGCATACGTGTGCATGTGTCTTTATAGCAGCATGATTTATAATCCTTTGGGTATATACCCAGTAATGGGATGGCTGGGTCAAATAATATTTCTAGTTCTAGATCCTTGGGGAATCACCACACTGTCTTCCACAATGGTTGAACTAGCTTACAGTTCCACCAACAGTGTAAAAGTGTTCCTATTTCTCCACGTCCTCTCCAGCACCTGTTGTTTCCTGAGTTTTTAATGATTGCCATTCTAACTGGTGTGAGATGGTATCTCATTGTGGTTTTGATTTGCATTTCTCTGATGGCCAGTGACGATGAACATTTTTTCATGTGTCTGTTGACTGCATAAATGTCTTCTTTTGAGAAGTGTCTGTTCATATCCTTCACCCACTTTTTGATGGGGTTGTTTGTTTTTTTCTTGTAAATTTGTTTGAGTTCTTTGTAGGTTCTGGATATTAGCCCTTTGTCTGATGAGTAGATTGCAAAAATGTTCTCCCATTCTGTAGGTTGCCTGTTCACTCTGATGGTAGTTTCTTTTGCTGTGCAGAAGCTCTTTAGTTTAATTAGATCCCATTTGTCAACTTTGGCTTTTATTGCCATTGCTTTTGGTGTTCTAGACATGAAGTCCTTGCCCATGCCTATGTCCTGAATGGTATTGCCTAGGGTTTCTTCCAGGGTTTTTATGGTTTTAGGTCTAACATTTAAGTCTCTAATCCATGTTGAATTAATTTTTGTATAAAGTGTAAGGAAGGGATCCTGTTTCAGCTTTCTACATATGGCTAGACTGTTTTCTCAGCACCTTTTATTGAATAGGCAATCCTTTCCCCATTTCTTGTTTTTCTCAGGTTTGTCAAAGATCATATGGCTGTAGATGTGTGGTATTATTTCTGAGGGCTCTGTTCTGTTCCATTGATCTATATTTCTGTTTTGGTACCAGTGCCATGCTGTTTTGGTTACTGTAGACTTGTAGTGTAGTTTGAAGTCAGGTAGCTCGTGTTGAATTGATCCCTTTGCCATTTTGTAATGGCCTTCTTTGTCTCTTTTGATCTTTGTTGGTTTAAAGTCTGTTTTATCAGAGACTAGGATTGCAACCCCTGCCTTTTTCTGTTTTCCATTTGCTTGGTAGATCTTCCTCCATCCATTTATTTTGAGCCTATGTGTGTCTCTGCATGTGAGATGGGTGTCCTGAATACAGCACACTGATGGGTCTTGACTCTTTATCCAATTTGTCAGTCCGTGTCTTTTAATTGGAGCATTAACCTATTTACATTTAAGGTTAATATTGTTATGTGTGAATTTGATCCTGTCATTATGATGTTAGCTGATTATTTTGCTCGTTAGTTAATGCAGTTTCTTCTTAGCATCAATGACCGAATAAGAACAGCTCCAGGCTACAGTTTCCAGCATGAGTGATGCAGAAGACAGGTGATTTCTGCATTTCCAACTGAGGTACTGGGTTCATCTCACTGTGGCATGTCGGACAGTGGGTGCAGGACAGTGGGTGTAACCCACTGAGCGAGAGCTGAAGCAGGGGAAGGCATCGCCTCACCCAGGAAGCACAAGGGGTAAGGGAATTCCCTTTCCTAGCCAAGGGAAACCGTGGCACACAGCACCTGGAAAATTGGGTCACTCCCACCCTAATACTGCGCTTTTCCAAGGGTTTTAGCAAACGGCACACCAGGAGATTACATCCTGTGCCTGGCTCAGAGGATCCCACGCCCTCGGGTCCTCACTCATTACTAGCACAGCAGTCTGAGAGCTAACTGCAAGGCGGCAGTGAGGCTGGTGGAGGGGTGCCTGCCATTGCCTAGATTTGAATAGGTAAACAAAGCGGCCAGGAAGCTTGAAATGGGTGAAGCCCACTGCAGCTCAAGGAGGCCTGCCTGCCTCTGTAGACACCACCTCTGGGGACAGGGCATAGCCAAACAAAAGGCAGCAGAAACCTCTGCAGATTTAAATGTCCCTCTCTGACAGTTTTGAAGAGCATAGTGGTTATCCCAGCATGGAGCTTGAGAGCTGAGAACGGACAGACTGCTCCTCTAGTGGGTCCCTCACTCCCAAGTAGCCTAACCAGGAGGCACCCCCCAGTAGGGGCAGACTGACATCTCACATGGCCGGGTACCCCTCTGAGATGAAGCTTCCAAGCAGCAACATTTTCTGTTCAGCAATATTCACTCTTCTGCAGCCTCCGCTGCTGATACCCAGGCAAACAGGTCTGGAGTGGACCTCGAGCAAACTCCAACAGACCTCCAGCTGAGAGGCCGGACTGTTAGACAGAAAACTAACAAACAGAAAGGACATCCACACCAAAACCCCATCTGTACGTCACCATCATCAAAGACCAAAGGTAGATAAAACCACAAAGATGGGGAAAAAACAGAGCAGAAAAGCTGAAATTTCTAAAAATCAGAGTGCCTCTCCTCCTCCAAAGGACTGCAGATCCTCGCCAGCAACAGAACAAAGCTGGATGGAGAATGATTTTGACGAGCTGAGAGAAGAAGGCTTCAGACGATCAAACTTCTCCAAGCTAAAGGAGGAAGCTTGAACCCATTGCAAAGAAGCTAAAAACTTTGAAAAAGGATTAGACGAATGGCTAACTAGAATAACCAATGGAGAGAAGTCCTTAAATGACCTGATAGAGCTGAAAACCATGGCATGAGAACTATGTGATGCACACACAAGCTTCAGTAACTGATTCGATCAACTGGAAGAAAGGGTATCAGTGACTGAAGATCAAATGAATGAAATGAAGTGAGAAGTTTAGAGAAAAAAGAGTAAAAAGAAATGAAAAAAAACCTCCAAGAAATAGGAGACTATGTGAAAAGACCAAATCTCCGTCTGATTGGTGTACCTGAAATTGATGGGGAGAATGGAACCAAGTTGGAAAACACTGTGCAGGATATTATCCAGGAGAACTTCCCCAATCTAGCAAGGCAGGCCAACATTCAAATTCAGGAAATACAGAGAATGCCACAAAGATACTCCTCGAGAAGAGCAGCTCCAAGGCATATAATTGTCAGATTCACCAAAGTTGAAATGAAGGAAAAAATGTTAAGAGAGGCCAGAGAGAAAGGTCGGGTTACCCAGAAAGGGAAGCCCATCAGACTAACAGCGAATCTCTCGGCGGAAACTCTCCAAGCCAGAAGAGAGTGGGGGCCAATATTCAACATTCTTAAAGAAAAGAATTTTCAACCCAGAATTTCATATCCAGCCAAACTAAGGTTCATAAGTGAAGGAGAAATAAAATCCTTTACAGACAAGCAAATACTGAGAGATTTTGTCACCAACAGGCCTGCCCTGCAAGAGCTCCTGAAGGAAGCACTAAACATGGAAAGGAACAACCGGTACCAGCCATTGTAAAAACATGCCAAAATGTGAAGATCAATATTAACAGAAGTTTGAAAAAAGTTGGTTCCAACCCTCATGGATGATTTTGAGGGGTTCAAGACTTCAGTGGAGTAACTTAAGATGTAGTAAAATTAAAAGAGAACTAGAATTAGAAGTATACCTATGTAACAAACCTGCATGTTCTGCACATGTATCCCATTTGTAAGAAGAAATAAAGAAAAGAAAAGAAGTGGAACTTGAAGATGTAACGGAGTTGCTGCAATATGACAGTAAAACATGAATGGATGAGGAGTTACTTCATATGGATGAGCAAATAAAATAGTTTCTTGAGAGGGAATCTACTGCTGTGAAGATGCTGTGAGCAAGGTTACAATGACAACAAAGGATTCATAATTGTATAAAAAAAACTTAGTTGATAAAGCAACAGTAGGGCTCAAGGATTGACTCCAATTTTGAAAGAAGTATTGCTATAGGTAAAATGCTATCAAAAAGTATGTCATGCTACAGAGAAATATTTAATTTAAGGAAAATTCAATCAATGAGGAAAACTTTATTGCTGTCTTATATTAGGAAATTGCCACAATCACCCCAATCATCAACAATCACCACCCTGATCAGCCAGTAGCCAACAACATTGAGACAAAACTCTCAACCAGCAAAAAGATTACTCACTGAAGCCTCAGATAGGTATTACCATTTTTTAGTAATGAAGTATTTTAAATTATGTACATTGTTTTTAAAACATAATGCTATTGCACACTTAATAGACTACAGTATAGTATAAATGTAACTTTTATATATACTCAGAAACCCAAAAGTTTGTGTGATTCACTTTATTGTGACAGTTGCTTTATTGCAGTGGTCTGGAACCAAACCTACAGGTATGTCTATATGTATATGCCTATATTTAAGACTTTATCAGATATATATAATCTGTTTAAGATACTCACACAAAAAGTTACATATTGATCAGCTAATGAAAATGTGACCAGAGGCTCACAGGAACATAAACCAGTACTACCACTAGGACCAATGGCTCAGTATTTGTTAATTCAGCATTTGTGACTTTGCAGATATCTGTTGAAATACAATAAAATGTAACTGTATAGAGAGATAAAATTTATTTGTGCATAATGCATATTTTATTGTGTTACTTTGCCAAGGTTGTTTGTTACTAGTAGATTATATGTGTAGTGGTGGGAGACACATATTCCTTATTATTTAATATACATACAGGATTATATTTTCTGTAATTAAAATAATTTTACTTCTTTCTTTTATATATTGATGTATTTTATTTTTCATTTTTTTCTTGCTTGATTGCTTGACAAGAACATCCAGGGCAGTGTTGAATTGAGTAGCAAGAGTGAATATCCTTGCTTGTTTATAATATTAGAAGGAAAGCATTCTTTTAACTTTAAATATGATGTTAGCTGTAGGTTTTTCATATATATCCTTTGTAAGGCAAAGTAAGTTTCCTTCTGTTACTACTTTGTTGAGAGCTTTTGTCATAAAAGAGTTTTGAGCTTTATCAAATGGCTTTCTCCATTTATTGAGATGATTACAGTTTTTGTATTTATGTGACATATTACATTATTGATTTTCAGATGTCAATCTACCTTGCATTGTTTAATAAATCTCATTTTGATTATGGTGTATAATCATTTTTATATGCTACTGGATTCTATTTATTAATATCTTTTGAGAATGTTTTCACATGCATTAATAGGGGATATTGGTCTATGGTTTTCTTTTCTTAGACTGTCTTTGTTTGATTTTGTTATTACTGTAATACTGGCTTCATAGAATGAGTTGGGAAGTATTCTTTTCTCCTCTGTTTACTGAAATAATTTATGGAAGATTGGTAATATTTATTCTTTAAATGCTTGAAGAATTCACCAGTGAGGCCATGTAGTCTCAACTTTTCTTTTCTTTTTTCTTTTTTTTTTGAGACGGAGTTTCACTCTGTCGCCCAGGCTGGAGTGCAGTGACGTGATCTGGGCTCTCTGCAACCTCCGCCTCCTGGGTTCATGCCATTCTCCTGCCCCAGCCTCCCGGTAGCTGGGACTACAGGCATCTACCACCAGGCCTAGATTTTTTTTTGTATTTTTAGTAGAGACAGGGTTTCACTGTATTAACCAGGATGGTCCCAATCTCCTGACCTCGTGATCTGCCCGCTTCGGCCTCCCAAGGTGCTGGGATTACAGGCATGAGCCACCGCACCGGGCCTCAGCTTTTCTTTATCGGAAATTTTTAAATTTCTTCTCTTGTTATAGTTCTACTCATATTTTCTATTTGTTTTTGAATTAGTTTTGGGCTATCTCATCTAAATTATCTAATTTAATAACATAATATTGTTTATCATATTCTCTTACAATATTTTTAAAGTTTCTGTAGGGTAGGCAGTTATATCCCTTATTTCAACCCAGATTTTAATAATCTTGGCCTTCTCTTTTGTTCTTCAAAAGTCATAAAGGATTTTCAATTTTGCCAGTCTTTCCAAATACACAACTTTTGGTTTCAATGATTTTCTGTCTTTTACTTCATGGATTTATACTCATTTTTTATTATTTTCTTCCATCTGCTTGCTGTGAATCTTGCTGGCTCCTCTTTTTCTAGTCTCTTAGGATAGAAACTATCCCATTGGTTTTTAGATATTCTTTCTTTCTTTACTAATACAGGTAATTACAGGCCAATATTTATACAATTATTTATTTATTTCAAATCGTCTACTCTATAGAGGAAACCTTCACCACTGCCTCACTCAGGAAGTAACAGGAGGAATGTGAGAAGCTGGGATGAAAACACTATTTTGAGGGATCTGTTTGTCTGATGCTGGTAAGAACATATTACCAGGGGAAGCTTCCTTATTTAATCCCCTTAGGGCAGGGGTCATTTGAGAGAAAGAGAATAAAAACAAACAAAACACTTAGGCAGTATGACAGCTTTAGTGGACAGTCCTAGGTGGGTTCCATGATACATAACCACTGGTGTTCATAAACAGTGTGATTCCCTCTTCTTGAGTCTGGGCAGAATTTGTGACTTCCTTCTAGCATAGACAATATTGCAAAACTGAAAGTACTTTGCAGATGCAATCAGGGTCCCGAATCAGTTGGGTTTGAGTTAATCATAAGGGAGATTATTCTGAGTGGATCTGACTTAATTAGGTCAAAGCCACTAAAAGAGGAACTGAACTCTTTTTGTTACCAAGAAATTCTCCTAGCTGGTTTGATTATTAGTAGCCCATGTGGCAGGAAACTTCAGATGTTCTCTAGGACCTTAGGGTGATCTCCATCCAACAGCCAGCAAAAAGCCAGGACCCTCAGCCTTAGAGTTACTATGAAAATAATTCTGTCAACAACTTGAGTGATCACAGAAGCAGACCCTTTAAGTCCCCAGGTGAGAATGCAGACTGGTCAACACCTTGACTATAGCCTGTGAAACCTTGAAGAGAGAACCCAGATAAGCTGTGCCCAGGCTCCCGACTCATAGAAACTGCGTGTGAATTATGAAAGTGTGTTAATTTAAGCCACTGAGTGTGTGATTATGATAATTTGCATGGTCAAACAGTCAACTAATAATAAAATTTCAGATGTAGTGAGATAGGGTTACAAATTTAGAAACCAATGTAAGTCTTATTAGACTGAAATGCTGCAAAAGCCTATTTTGCCAGAGTTTCTCTGCTTCCTTTGTGGAGGATGCAGAAGACTGAGGGAGGCCAAGGTAGGGATGGAGGGGCACAGGATCACTAATTTTTTCATGATCGTTGCTATGCGCACTTGCATTTATGGAGTCCACTCTACCTGTAGTGTCAGGGCAATTGGAAAAGCAAAAAGAGAGAAGATGAGAGAAAACCTTGACAATGGACGTGGAAAATATCATAGAAAAAGGACCTGTAATCCCAGCCCTTTGGGAGGCCGAGGCGGGTGAATCATGAGGTCAGGAGCTCATGACCAGTCTGGCCAACATGGTGAAACCCCATCTCTACTAAAAATATAAACAATTAGCTGGGCGTGGTGGCAGGCACCTGTAATCCCAGCTACTTGAGGGACTGATGCAAGAGAATCACTTGAACCTGGGAGGTGGAGGTTGCCATGAGCCAAGATTGTGCCATTGCCCTCCAGCCTGGGTGACAGAGTGAGACACTGGGAAAAAAAAAGAAAAAAGAAAAAGGACATGAACACTACATGAGGAGTAAAAGACAAGTTATTAAATCTAGAGCTGAGAATCTAACTTTTGGGAAAGGCACAGAGATAGAGACATCTAAATTAAATAAGCAGAGATAACTACCTCACAATTGTTAGGTTTCTAAATAACTAGAAAAGCCTTTTAATGTGGATTCAGCAAATAAAAGTGGAGAAAAGTCAAAATTCAGGTGAGAAGGTCACCTATATCTGAAAGATATAGCTAATAATTTTGATTATTCAGAGCATTTTTAAAAAATGACTGCAAAATTTTCTTAAAGTTTGAAATTCTTCTGTTGGTAAGGGTCTTTGACATAAAAATATACATTGAGAAGTAGAAAATTTCTGAGAGGTCCTGATGCAGTAAAGAAATTATTAAATTATAAAGCTGGTTGTAACACACACACGTGCACACACACAAACATCAGTTTAAGGATTTTCTGATAGTTTGACCCTTTGTTCAAACAAGCCTATGACAGCAGGCTGATGGACCTGGATAAAAAGCCACATCTGAGGGATTAGAGCCTCAGGGAGCAGCTGCCTGGGGAGGTTTTTGTTTAGACCTAAAGCACTGTGGGAGGAAGATCCTTACTCTGCAGACAGTAATAATTTGCAGCATCGTCAGCTTCCACAGGATTAATTGTGAGGGTGAAATCGGTCCCAGACCCACTGCCGCTGAACCTGGCTGGGACCCCAGTGTCTTTATTGGATGCTTGGTAAATCAGGAGTTTAGGAGGTTGTCCTGGTTTCTGCTGATACCAGTGAATGAAGTTTATTCCAAATAAACTGACACTCTCACTGGCTCTGCAGGTGATGGTGGCCCTCTGCCCTGGAGACACGGCCAAAGAAGCTGGAGACTGGGTCAGCACAATGTCCCCATTGCAGCCTGAAATGATAAAGACAAATAAACTATATCAGATATACTGAGACTGTCCCCAGGTAGGCCCATGCATTGGTGAAACTTGTAACCACAGTCATATGCAGCATCTTGAGTAACCAGAAAACACAAGATAACTGGGGAACTTACAACCTCCAATGAATGCCTTAAATCCAACAACCAAAAACCCAACCAAGAACAAAAAACAATGGTGGCCACATGAGTTGGCCCGATGTTTCTCTATACCCCCTCACCTGGAGACCAGAGCAGGAGGATCCACAGGAAAGGAGCCCAGGACCCCATCTCTGAGAGCTGAACTAGAGGCTGCTCCTCAGGGCCCCTGACAAGCTGCCTTTAAGGATGCTCTAAGCAGCTTGGACCGTTGCCTAATGACCCAACATGCAAATCAGCTCAGAAAAGTTTGGGTTGGTGCTCAAAGGGGACACCTGCTCTTATTTCACCCAGTGGGAGTTGGGGCTAACAAAACATTTCCTAGGGTAGCTCAAGCATGTCCCAAGGGATTTTGTGACTTTTTCTATTGGATCTTTGCCTGCCAGTCTACTTGAGATACCATGTGGAGGAGTGTACTGGGGCTGCCCTGCCATTTGGATATGTTATTTCAGAAATACTTTTGATTATTCAAAATTAAAATTTTCGATCATTATCAATAATCATGCGTTTTAAATTGTTATCATTGTGAGACAGAGAAAGCAAGTTGGGTGGCTTTTATGAAACTGGTTCATATGGGAAGGGGAAGTTTGTTCCACTGAGTGAGTGGTATTTAAAACAAGTCTATAAATGTTATCATGATCTGGAAAGGATGAGAGGAGTGAGTATGAAACCTTGATGAAGACTGGAAAACTAAACTAATCAAGGAACTTGCCTCAGTGTGGACAAGGCAGGGTCTCTCCATCTGCTTAGTCCTGAAACCAATGCTCTATCCACCAGAGTCCCTCAGGGGCAGAAGAGTCATTGTAGTGGATCCTATTCAGAGTGGAGAATAACCATCCCCCAATTCCTGCTGGTTCCATCTGCCTTGCCACTGGAAACTGAGAGCTAAGGAACTCCATCTCCTCCTACAGCAAGAGAGGGTGTCCACACCAGTCAGCTGGCACTCTCACCCCCCAATAGGTGAAGGTTTTCCCCCACCAAAACCAGTCTAAAATGTCTGGAAGAGGGGACTGCATCTTCAAAAGTGCGGACACCAACAAAAGGCTACAAGGAACTTGAAAAGCCAGGGAGCATGATGCCAATCATCACTTCTCCATGAGCTCCACTCCAGGATTCTATTCTGTTACTTGTGATGGAGTTCAGGGCCAGAGAGGTCCCTCTACACTGCTTCCAGCTGTGCACTTGAGTCCCTGATTACTCAGTTCTATTTTTCATTGATATTAACATGCATATTAGCTCTACTTAACTAAAAGTTTTCTTTTATCACTCTGAGGATTGTTTTTATGTTTTTAAAATTTTATTTTATTTAGACTAAAATAAATTAGTGGTTTCCCAAAGGATCTAGGTAGAATTACAATAATGGTTTTTCTACACCTTAAATCTACATTTTTATAAACAGTTGAAAATGAACACCTGAGAATTCCAGCTACACCTTAGGGCAACGGAGATGAAGAGTGGGAACTTAGATTAGTGTGGTGAGTTTGAGTGGAAAATTCTGTAACCCTCTTGTTTTTCCTAAATAATTAAATTAGGCTTACCTAGCTTTATTCCCCTAGAAGAAAGTAGGAATAATGGAATTTGAGTATTCCTTGAAGAAACAAAGAACATTTTCAAGAAATTTAAGAAGTTTTCATACTTCAACCTTTCAGATGTCTAGTAGATATCTCTGGAAAACAGGGCAAACATCAATTTGTGGATTGAAAAGAAAGACAAAATATTTCAGAGGAGCCGGTATGCCATGAGGAAAGTCCTGAAAAAATTCACCTGAACTCTTGGCACTTTTGTGCCATGATTAGGGTTGGGACAATCCCTGATCCTTTCCCCCTCCTACAACTCTAGGTGGAGGAGGACAGAAGCAGAGGTAGGAAGTAAAAGGCAAATGATTGGGGTGAAATTTGCATTTTTTTTTTTTTAGGCCGCCAAGAAGACTGATCATTAAGAAGCCTGTAGAAAATAGAGACAAACTTGACCACTTTAAATTGTCCACTGTCCTGTCCTCTGTCTTCTACTCTTTCTCCAGCAACCAAGCGATAAAAAAGACCTACTAAACACAACCTGCAAGGACACAGTCCTCAGACTCAGTTCTGAGGTGGAGGTAGGTAAGGTAATGATAAAATGCACCCACATGTGTTTGGAGCAATCAAGAAATATTGAACTATACCATATTTTGGCAAATAGAAGACTTGGATAAAGCAACCCCATCAAGGATAAGTAATTTGAAGTGAATTAATACTGAAAAATTACAAATACACCATGGGAGAGAGCTATATGACTGACAAAAATACATAGCAAGTAAATAATAAATTAGATAACTCCTCTGAAAATGATGTACTCTTGTAAAACAAAAGTATTTTCTGCAGCAAATGATTGTAAAATTAGAAGACACACTAAAAAAAAGCACTTAAATTTATTTTCAAGGATGAGATAATTAGCAAGAAAATAATAGGTAAAATAAATGTGTCTGGCTACAGGTACAGGATTTAAAAAGTAAAGCAGAACTAGTAATTATAACATAGAAAAAATATAATCAGGCAGAGAAATAAATGGAGTCAAAGACACATAAGGTAAGCTTAGTAAAGGAATAGAGTTCAGAATAAAAGGCAAAAAAATCAATTACAGATAATTATAGAAAGGACAGAAAACAGGCACCCAATATACATGGATAGTTGATGTGTTTTAATTATAGAATTTAATAAAATAACATATGAAATAAAATGTAAAAACATAATGACCAGAATGTCAATATGTTTAAGTGAAGATATGTTAAAACACCCCACCATAACATATATATGAATTACATATTTATTAAATACATAAATATTAAAAGATAAATCTATAAAAATTATATAACAAAGAATTTATATGAATATATATCTGACTTGGTATTTAAAGAGACTATTTGTAAGCCAGAAGAAAAAGGAATTCTAAAAGAAACAAAAAATAAATATATAAAGAAAGCAACAGAAACCTAATATAAAGTTTCTAAGTAGAAGTTTCAAATCAATGTCAAACACAAAATTATACACTGAAGAAAATCAATACATATAAAAATAAAAATAAACTATAACAAAGACATCTCACAAAATGATAAAGAAAGCAAATTTAAATAAGAAAAATAATCCATAAAATGAAAAATTAATAAATTACACCTCACCTAAATCGAAGTTTTTGATCTGAAAAGAAATCTCTCTTAAAGGGTTGTAATAAATTGAAAGTGGACTTAAGCAATTTAGCAAATGAACTCTTGAGCAATTATCTCAGAGAAATAAAACATTATTATGCAGAAACTTGTACACAAATGTTCACAGAAGCTTTATTTATAGTAACTAAATCAAGGAAATTACCCAAATGTCTTTCAGTAAGTAAACAGTTAAATAAACTGGGGTAATCATATCATAGAATACATTCAGAAATAAAAAGCAATAAACTATTGCTATACCCAACTTTGATGAGCCTCAAGGGTATTATACTCAGCGAAATAAGCCAATCTCGAATGGTACTTATGGTATGATGTCTTCTACGTGCTGTTTGCCAAGGGTTAAGGATGGGGTAGAGAAGGTGAGGGTGGCTGTAAAAGGGTAACACCAGGAGTCTTGTGGTGATGATTTAGCTGAGTTTCTTGATTACAGTGGTGGTTATAGAAGGCCACATACATGATTCATTCACATCGAGCTACACACACATAAACACAATCACATAAACAAACAAAAATTGTGTGCATGTGTAACTTGTGAAAACTGAATAAGTTCTATGGATGACACCAATGTTAATTTCCTGTCTTTGGTATTGTACTATACTTTGAAAGAAGTCAACATTGGAGAAAATTGAATGAAGATGCATGAGACTTCTGTATATTTCTTTGCAACTTCCCGTGAACCTATAACTATGTAAAAACAAAAAGTAAAAAAAAACATAAGCTTTATTACTTGAAAACCTTGGAAAAAAATTAATTGCCCTTTTCCATGAAATAATTGGCAAAAAAACTTAAAGCCTTATGCCTCCCTCTGCTGGTGGGAATGGAGGGGGATGGAAAAGCCATTACTTTGGTGGCTGCAATGTGGATTTCTACAGACTTTCCTAAGTAATCTCTGCTCACTATTGGAGTGAAATTTAGAATATGTATACTTGTTGGCCCAAACTTACTACTAAGAAAATTGCGTATAGAAATAAAAACTCCGTGTTGTCTAAGGAAACATCTGAATGCCTATCAGTAAGAGATGGCTAGATAAATTGTGCTATTTTCATATTATGAAAAATCATGCAACTTTTGAAAGGGTTAATTTCATGCAATTTACCTGTTTATTATACAATATCAAGTGTACAAGCAGAAATGCAAAATGTGTTTTTATAACACATAATCCAAGGTTTGAGAACCTACAAGGAAAACCACAGAACTATAGCATACACAGGATAGTAATTTTTTTCATATATTAAATACGATTCACGTTTCTTGGGGTGACTATAGCTTTCTCACTAATAGAAGCACATTAAGTTGATTAAACCAAAAATCATGACACAATTATATAGGGAGGAAGTCAGAGCACTCTGTTCTTAAGCTCAGCTCTAGGGAGAAACTATTTACCCAGCCTAATGTGCTACATACAGTTTTATTATTGTCTAACTGACTGGGGAAAGAGAAATTCTCAACTCCATCCAGGTCTAGCATCCTGTCCCACCTACATGGGTGGAGAAAGAAGCAAAGAGACACTTGTGATGTTAACAGTCCACAGACATAAGCTCACTAAAGCACTGAACCCTAAGCATAGGAGTATAGAATGCTTCTCTTCCCCTACACCTTACCCCCATATTATTAAAGGCCTATTTCTAGCACTTCCCTTCACCCAATGTATTTTATCTGGCTATCAAGTAAAAATTATAAGGCATAATAAAAGGCAAAAAGACACGGTTTGAAGAGATCAAGCAAGCATCGAAACCAGACATGGCAGGGATGTTGTAATTTTTAAAAGAGGAGAAATGTAAACTGAAAGATGAAGATCCCAAGAAAAAGCAAAAAAAGAAAAAAAATACTAGAGATTAAAAAACAAAACAAAACAGAACACTGTAACAGAAAGGACAGGGTATGGCTGAGAAAAAAAGAGTCTGATTTTGAGTGTATATTGACAGAAATCTCCAAAACTGAAAAGAAAAGAGAACAAAGACTGAAAACCAAAGGCCCAAGAACTGTGGGACAGATACAAAAGGCGTTACATTGTTTAACCCTTTTTCTCTTTAGAAAAAAAAAAGTCCAGTTTTCTGCCGGCATTCATGTGATTTTACATAAACACACTCTTTGAGGATGAAGCAAATCTGACTGATTTTCAATCTGAAGTAAAATATAAAATCTATTCTTGGAATTATTTCTAAACAGAACTTGTCTCTAATCCTAATGTAACAGAAATGTATATGATAATCAGTATTTAATAATTTTTTGTGTGATAAATTTCAAAGCAAGAACAACATAAAGTGGAATATCACATTCCACACAAAAATATCACATTTCTCTTCAGGTTGTCTCGCTAGGCTTGTCTTTGTACAAGCAGCAAACTTTGCAGCGACCTGTTGGATTTCGTTTGCCTGATGTTGGTGGTATGCTCTTGGGGAAAGGTATTCCATACAGGTGAAGAGGTATGACATCATCAGAGCAAGGGTGACCTGGAAGACTTTGCTGTCCTGGCTTGTGATGCTTTAACAGCATTTTTTCAATCCATGTCAGTCTGAAGTTTACATGGCTAATCGTGTGCTCAGGATTATCCTTCTTGAACAGGATGTGGAGGTTCAGTCAGCACTGTAATGTTTAGAAGGTAGTGAAATACTTCCTTAGACCAAATCTTGTGCTTTCTGAAGAAGTGAGCATCAAATCAGCTGAGTCCACTGCTCCCATCTTCTCATTAGGGTCCACAATGACATATGGCTTCTTAGTTTTCTTTCCATTTCTGTTGTCTGCTTCAATCACAGTATCGTTGTGGAATGTTGGTCACATTCTCACTTTCTTCTTGAGGTAAACACCGTAGTTGCAAGTGCTGCCAGCAAGTACTCTTGGGCAAAAGGCAAATAGGTTAACGAACACGAAGAAAAAGGAGGAGGACGGGGTGGAGGGGTGATAAAGGAAACAGTATTGACTGAAAATATTTCTAAATTAATGTCAGACATCGAACCACAGATCCAGGAAGATCAGGAAACACCAAGCAGTATAAATGCCAAAATAAGCAAACAAGCAAAACAAACAAAGAAACAAAAACAAAAACAAAAAACACTTGAGCATATAATTTTTAAACTATAGGAAGTCAAAAACAAAGAAAAAGTATTGAAAAGAGAGAGAGAAAGAGCATGAACATAAGAGAAACAAACCTTTTGTATAGAGGAGCAAATGTAAATATTGTATCCAACTTCTGCGAAACAGGAAGGATTCTTCACTTCATGCAAGCAAGAGGAGAGGAGAGTGACGTGTTTTGTGCTGAGAGCAGAAAACCACCAACCTAGGATTCTGTTTTCTATGAAATCATCCTTCAAAAGGAAATGATAAATGATGGCTTTCTCAGACAAACAAAAATTTGGAAAATTTGTTGCCAGTAAACATGCTTTGTAAAAACAGAAAAATAAAAGTTCTTTTGAGAGAAGGAATATAGTTTGGTCAGAAATTTGAATTTGCATAAAAGAAGAGCATCAAGAAGAAATAAGTGAAGGAAAAATTAAGGAACATATTTTTCTTATTCTTAACTGATATAAATTTTTTCAAAATAATAGTAATGTGATTATTATGCATGCTGATGTATACATTTACATATATAAATACATATACACATATATGCATACTTATTTATACTTACATATAAGTGAAATGAATGACAATAATGCAACAAATGGAAAAAATTAGGAATAGTTTGTTATTATCAGGTACTCACATGACCTATGAAATGTTATAGGAGTATTTGAAAGTAGGCTTGGATTAGTTGTAAATGTATCTTGAAAACTTCAGAACAACACTAAAAGTGGTTAAAAAATCTAATGTGCTAATAAAGGAGAGAAAATAGAAATGTATAAGATGCTAAATTAAAACCATAAAAAGGCAGAAACAAGTAGAAGATAAAAATAGAAAAAAAAAACCCAAGGACAATAAATAGAAAACAGTGAAAATATGGTAGACATTAATCCAAGGCACCAATAATTAGTTGGAGCATAAAGTGTCTAAATGTACAAGTTAAAAGATATATTATTAGAGTATAACAAAAAGTAAGATTCAACTCTATGGTGTCTATAATAAATCTAATTATAACATCAAGGTACATATAGATTGAAAAGTACATGATGGAGAAAGATATACCATGCTAATATTAATCAAAAGAAACCACAAGTACTATATTAATTTCAGAAAAGAAGATCTCAAAGCAAGGAAAGTTATCATGGACAGAAAGAGCATTACAAATGAAAAAGGGGCAAATTCTTCAAGAAGACAAAGCAATGCTTAACATATGTGAGCTTAACAACAGACTGTCAAAATAAATGAGGCAAAAACTGATAGAACTACAAGAAGATACAGCTGAGTCCACGATTATAGTTAAAGGCTTCAACACTTCACTATCATAAATAGATAGATCCAGCGGGCAGAAAACCCATAAAAACAGTCAAACTCAACAACACTATCAATGAACTCTGTATAATTGCCATTTGCACACTATTTTGTCCAAACACGTATTTTTTCAAGATCACATGGAATATTCTCTGTGATAGACTTAATTCTGGGTCATAAAACACACAGTAACATATTTAAAAAAATAGAAATCACTCAGTGCCTTCTCTCAAACCACAATGGGATTAAAATATAAATCAATACCAAAATGCAGACAATACCCAAATATGTGGAGATTAAACAGCACACTTCCAAATAACAAAAGAGTCAAAGAAGAAATTTCAGGAGAATTTTAGAAGATTTTGATCTAAATGGAAATAAAAACATGACTCATCAATATTTGTGGAATATAGCAAAAGGAAGTGCTGAGAGGGAAATTCATATAATCAAATGTATAAATTAGAAAGAAGAAAAATCTAAAATCAGTCATCTAAGTTTTCGCTGTATGAAATTAGAAAAAGAAGATCAAATTAAATCTAAATTAGGCAGAAGAAAGGAAATAAATATTAGAGCAGATATAAAAAAATTGAAAACAGGAAGTCAACAGAAAAAAAAATTGAAAACTAATACTATGAAAATACAAATAATATTGGTAAGTCTCAAGCCAAGCTAAGGAAACACAGAAAGCACACACATTACTAATAGCAGAACTGAAAGAGGGGACATCACTACAGATCCCATGAAGCTTAAAAGGATGTTATAGGAATATTATAAACAATGCTATGAACCAAACTTGATAACTTTGATGAAATGGACAAAGTCCTTGAAAGAAGGAATCTACCAAAACTAACTAAAAGAAACAGACAGCATAAACTGGCCTACAAATATTTTATATATTTAATAAATTGAATAAATAACTAACAACCGTTTTAAAAAATAAAGCACCAGATTCAGATGGATTCAATGGTGAATTCTACCAAATGTTTGAGGAAGAAATTCTTCAAATTCTCAATCTATTTCACAAGATAGAAACAAAGGGCATACTTCCTAAGTCATTCTGTGAGGGAAATACTAGTCTACTAACAGAACCAGGCAAAGACATTACAAGAAAATAGAACTACAATTATTTCTCATGAAAATAGATGCAAAAATCCTCCACAAAGTATTAGCAAATTGACTACAACAATGTACAAAAAATTGTACAATATGTATGTATAATTGTACATACTGTACAATATAGTATGCCAAGTTGGATTTATGCTAGGTATGAAAGGCTGATTCAGTAGTTAAAAATTAATTGATTTAATTCAGTGTCAATTCTTGTGCATCCAGCACAATTGAGCATCCAGAGAATGGAATATTATTCATTGCCTAAAATAAACAAGCTATCAAACCATGAAAAAACACGGAGGAAATTTAAATGCATATTACTAAGTGAAAAAGTCAATCTGAAAAGACTGCATATTATATTATTTTAACTGTATGATATTCTGTAAACGACAAAACCATAGAGACAGTTAAAGGATCAGTGGTAGTTAGGGATTTGGAGGGTGGGGGATGAATGGGGGAGATGAACAATTTTTAGGGCAGTGAAACTGCTATGTCTGATACTACAAAGATGGATATTTCCTATTAGACATTTTTAAAAACCTGTAACATGTATAACATCATAAGTGAACCCTAATTTAAACTAAGAAACCCTAATCTAAACTCTGGGTGATAATGTTGTATCAATGTAGGTTCACTATGGTGGGGGATGTTGATAACTGGGGAGGTTTTGCCCATGTCAGAGAAAGATAGGAGAATCCGCACCTTCCAAAACTACTCTAAAAATGAGCTCTTTAAAAACATAGCTTCTTAAAAAATAATTAGTTATTTCCACTATCTAATATAGCAACTTGAATTGTGGGAAAATGAGTAACAGTGAGAGATTTGTCATGTTTTCTTTGATCATAAATCAATTATTAAAAATATTATGCTTACAAAATAATCTTTTTTGAATTTCAGAGTATTGCTATTACCAGTAAAAAGTAATGATAAATCTTTAAAAAGTCTGCCTTGTAATTGGTTATTTTATCTCAAAATCTGTTGCCCTTAAGTATTCAGAACATGTAAAATTTTGTAAGAATTCTTTCATCAGAAAAAGCCTTTGAAATTTTCTCATACTGTCAGTAGACTAGGAGTATAATATTCTGAATTCTAAACGGGAATCTCCCCCTTCTGTATATTAATACACCATGCCAAAACGTTGACAACAGCAGCTAAAGTGGATCACTCCACACTGGACAAAGATAAGAATTGATAAAATTTGTAAGAACAGCCTATGTTTAGATCCAGGTGGGAAGCAGGTCACTGTGGGTCTCCAGTCTTGGCCACATTCAACTACATGAGGACAGACTTATATAGATCTGTTTTCTTGTAGTTCAACTTTCTTGTCAAATTCTGTTAGGGGGTTCATAAGCCACCATTTCCACTTTCTCATGAAGATATTGTCTCATTATTATCTCACTGTGACTAAGAGTGACCACCAAACAATTCGTTCACCTATTATATCCTACTTTAATGTTTTTGATTGTTGTTTATTGGAAATAAAACAAAGTAGTTAAAACACAATTTTAGTTGATTTCATGTAATATATATAATTACATATATATATATATGTATATCATGTGCTTTTACACTTACTTGCAGGAAAATGGAGAATATGAACTTAGAATTCTCAAATTCAATGTTTTTTCTTCCAGTTTAAATAATTTCAAGAATCTATAAAATACTTACATAAACTTTAAATAAATAAATTTTAAGAGCTTCAGAAAAAATCAAAGACCAAATTAAATCCCTTACACTAATTTCTGAAATCAACCAAAATTGTGTTTTAACCACTTTGTTTTATTTCCGATGAACAACAATCAAAAACATTAGATAAAGTAAGATGCAATAGGCAAATGAAGTGTTTGGTGGTCACTCTTAGTTATAATGAGATCATAATGAGAAAATATCTTCATCAGAAAGTGGAAATGGTGACTTTCTGCCTTAAGGGAGCAGGGGACTCCGGGTTGTAAACTTCCCCTCTGTCTTGATCTTTCTTGTGCGGGAGCCGCGGGTAGCCCACTGTTTCAGTGGTCTTTGAGTAGCAACAGTCCTCATCTTTCCGTAATTCTAGAAATGTTCCTACTGGTTCTTCTATAACACTTTTTATGCCAAATAGAAAAATAAGGATCAGTAATAAAATAAAGAGAAATAAAATAGAATAAAATAAAATGACTTATGAACTCCTGGAAGTAGTTATGGGATAAAATTATAAAGTTTAACAAAAAACTAGAGCCTACAACAACTTACTAAAAACTAATTTAGTCAAATTTTACTCTTATTTTATACTCTTGCTCTCACAAATTAGGAATTTTCTCAACCCAAAGAATGATTGCCTTTCTTATATTCTGGAATCCTGAGAGCCATAGGTGAAATTTGAAACTATGAGAATTTATACTAACCAGAATATCCTAGGAAATCTGTTATACAAAAATTAACTATTTAGAGTAAAATAGAAGGAAAAACTTGTTGATTCCATGGAAATAGTTAACTGACTATTTGCTGGTCAATAAAGCTAATCCTAAGTATGCCCCTACATAACAGTGACATCGTTGTTTCTGGATTAATGCTAAGTTTTCAAGATTAGTTAAAAGCAATTTGCCTTGGATTCAGACTCATAGTATTGGTCATAACTGTAATTCAACTACCACCAGAAATTGTAGAAGACAACAACAAAAAAGAAGAGATAATGAGAAATAGGTTATGAAATGTACCCCAATGTTAACATTTGTGAAGGAGAGGGGGTGTTTTATGAATATCCATTTTCATAGCACTGATATCTTCAATTTGATAAGCAAATGCAAATCTTTAAACCAGAACTTGGAACAGGGTAAATATGGCTCTCATGAATTTGACCTGACTTCACCCTGGGGTTGTATTGACATAAGGACTAGACGGAGGTACACACAGCAGAAGTAATGAAAAATTATAATGCCAAATTTTAGATCCTCCGAACTAAAGCAGCTCAGATACTGTATAAAGATTTTTTTTAAAGTTATGTGAAAATGCCCTTGAACTGTTTCTGGGCTGCCTAGTAACATTCTGGCTGTGGTTGGATGGCTGATTACCCCAGCTGGAGGTATCAGTACTGTACAGCTGAAATTTGTGGGCACTCCCCTCTGCAGTTGTCACCAAATGGCTTATACTTTTATTTTCAAAATCCACTTGTGATTCTAAGAACTCTCCTTTTCTCTCACAAAAGGCAGTTGAGGCAAATCAAAGACTTTTGGGATAAAATGTTATATCCGCTATGAAATGACAAAGTCTATTTAGATATTTGCAAACTAAACATTTTCACCAATTGCTGTGAGCCATACTCTCGCTGAGTATAGCTTGTGTAGAGTGAAATCACAGGCATGTAAGTGGCGGTTTGGTATAACTGGTAATGGAGAGGTAGGAAGTTAAAGAGTGGGAAAATACCAATTTCTGAGTATTACCAAATATTATCGTGTTAAAAATATAAAAAAACCTGCTAATCCTAACATATACCCAACCTTTGTAGCCATGAGTATGCCTCAATTTTCTTGCTGTTAGGCTGACTAAATCTCATTGACAAATGCAGGAAACTCAGGGAGGATCAGAATGCACTTTCAAGGTAGCTCTCTCTTCTGTCATGTCTAGTTGCTCAGGGATCACTTTGATCACCTTCATTCTTCTGCTTGAGCCATGTGAAATAAGGCTGTTACAGTGTTGGGGCCAGAACCTTCTGGATCTTTCTGCAAATTATTCCCTCCAGTCATCTAACATCTACCTGTGAAGCCAACTCAGAATCTGCCATGCAGGCTTCCCATGCAAACACCTGTGGACAGCTGAGCCATCCCAAATAGGAAGGTTTGTATTTGGAGCTGTACCACTGTGTGAGGACCTTGAAGACTCTGTTCACAGCAGTAAATTCGACATCCTCAGCCTCCACCTTGCTGAATTTAGGTGTGAAACCTGTCCCTGACCTGCTGCCACTGAACCTGCTTGGGACTCCATAGAATTTGTGAGAAATTGTGTAGATAAGAAGCTGTGGAGACTGGCCTGGCTTCTGCAGGTACCAATCCAAATAGGTGTTTTCATCACTATGCAGGAAGCTCTGACTAGACCTGCAGGAGATGGAGGCCAGCTGTCCAGGAGGGACAGGCAGGGAGAGTGGATTCTGGACCATCACAATATCCCCACTGGATCCTAAAATAATAACAGTGAGAAGTACATTACATACACACATTGTGAGATGTTTTTATAATTTAGTCTTATTGTATATGTTAGGCTACTTTTTTGTGTTTGATTAGATTCATACACTACATTTATCCAGTATCTGAAAATGATCCAATAATTAAAGGCACAAAGTGGCCTCTTTCTTTTTGAAGTTCTCAACAGTGCACTATTCTTTTTCCTTGTAGCTTGTTCTTAGTTCTTACAGGTCTAAATATTAAATTCCCTTTGCTGGAGGGCAAGAAATCTGCATCTGATATGTGGACAGAACACAAATGGGAGGCAGTAGAATCCCCAGAGCTCACCCTCCAGTCCCATTCTCCTCTCTTCTGTCCTTACCAGGGACCCAGAGCATCAGCAGCCCCAGGAGCTGAGCAGGGAGCCTCATTGTGAGCAGGTGAGCTGAGGAGTCCTGATCACTCAAAGCAAGGTTAGAGATGAGCTTTTATCTCAGGTTCACAGGGGAAGGTCTTCCCTAGGGTACAACATGCAAATCCCCTGGTGAGTGCAGTAGTGAAGAAAGATCCAGCTGGGATCAAAGAGTGGGCTTCTTATGTAAGCAAAGTGACACAAAATATCTTTTGTGCTGGTGAAACCAAAATAAAATATTGGTGTTGCCTGGCTTACAAGGGTGACATTCTGAAATACTATGAATCAATGTGGAAGACAGTGTGACTGCAGCCTGTCACTCTTCACAATTCATATGCTGCTGATGCAATGGAGATTCTTATGATGAAGATGTGTGTCAATCTCTAGGTGGTGAATAAGCTTTCTTCTGGGCTCCACCCAGCTAATTCTTAGGAGGAAATAGCTCTCACTAACTCTGGTGCTCATTGATAGAATGTCTCCAAGTATCAGGATGAACTTGAAACAGTTCTAGAGTTATTTGGCTGTAGTTGCAAGACTGATTTCCTGCAGCTTGTATTTCACTGTAGTTGGTATTTCTGGGCACTTGGCTCTATAGCTGCCATTAAATGGCACTAAATGATGCTCCAGTGAATAAGCTAGCTGTAAAGTGTGCTTCATAAACAGAGTTCACGGGAAGAGGAATGCATATTTCATTCCATTGTATCTAATAAGTGTCTTTGTCTTTGAAGGCAGGAAGGACCTGGTAGGCCTTTATGGATTCTGGAGGCAAGAAATTCTGTACCTTGGAATACTGTTCTGGCTCACTGACCGACTGATACAGGAGTCAGCCAGCCTTGAGTGGGACGGGGGCCAAAAAAACGGGCTCTGCAGCAGGTTCAGCCTGTAGCAGCCGTGCCTCTCAGGCCAGTGCAGATGCAGATGAATTGGACAACACAGTAAACCATCTGGACATAATTGACACTTTGAGAACACTCCACCAGCACACCAGACTGCCTAATCTTTTCAAAACGTTTACTAAAATAGACCATATTGTTACGAGAAAAGGGGATTTTGAACCAAACTCCAAGAGAGGATTCTTGGATTTCATGCAGGAAGAAATTCAAGGAAAGTCACAAAGTGCAGTGAGAAGAGAGAGTTTATTGAAAACTACTCCATTACAGAGTAAGGCGTCCTCAGAAAGCAAGCAGAGGAGTACATCATCTTTATTTTAAGTTTTTCTTATATAGGAGTGTTGTCTATGTAAAGACTAAACTAAGCTGTGCTTACATGCGGATGAGCAGACATTATGACAAACTTTATTATTCTGTTGATTTAAGGGAAACTATTCCTGACATTCTAGTGTGTGAATACATCAAAGCATACTTATAGTTATATTCAAAGCACATACGGTTATGGGATTGGGACATCTGGACTTTCCGCTGCTGTAGGAGTGTGTCCTTGCAGGTATCCTTAGGCTGTTTCCTCAACTATGAACATCTTATGACCATGGATCATGGCTGGCAAGGAATGTGCCTTGTTAGTCTCAAGATGGAGCTGTGTTTAAAATGGCATTACTCTGGCTCTCCTAGGTTTCACTTTAATATTTTGAGCCACAAGCTATTTTGATAAAATTAAATAGATTCAAATTATGCAAAATATATTTTTGAAATCAAGAAAATTATATTTGAAATTCACAACAGAAAGTCATAAGAAAAATCCCCAAATATTTGAAAACAGACTAACAAAATACTAAAAAGAAATCTGGATCAAGAAGAGACAAAAAAATGAAATAAGAAAGTATTTTGTACTAAAATACAACATGGAATATCAAAATTTCTGGAATGTAAGAAAGCAGTCAATGCATAGCATTGAACTTACAGCACTACGTGGGTATATTAGTAAAGTATTAAATCAATCAGCTCAGGCACCTGCCATACCTGCCATACTAGTAAAAGAAAAATTAAAGTAGAAATCAGGACCTTTTATGCTTAGAAACATAGGAAAGTGATAAGCACTGTCTAGTGCTTATTTTATTTTCTAGACATCAGTCTGAAAATAAAAACACATATTAGCAACTTCACAAAAGTCTGAGAGTGGATGGGCAGAATGAGTAACTGCTCAGAGGGAATGAGAAAGCAGGGAAAGTCAAAACAGGATCAGTATGTGATATTATTATGGACTGTAGATATGTGAAACTCCATGAGCTTTGACTTGGTGTTGTGGTTTGGGTGTTTGATCCCTGCAAATCTTATGTTGAAATGTAATCCCCAGTGTTAGAGGTTGGGCCTAGTGGGAGGTGTTGGGTCACAGGGGTGCATCCCTCATGAATGGCTTAGCACAATTCCCTTGGTGATGAGTGATTCCTCAATGAGTTAGTTCACAGATGATCTGGTTGTTTAAAAGAGTCCAGGTCCTCCCCCTTCTCTCTCTCTTGCACCTGCTCTTGCCATGTGATACACCTGCTCCCGCCTCACCTTCCTCCATGATTGTAAGCTTCCTGAGGCCTCACCAGAAGCAGATGCTAGCTAGCACCACGCTTCTTGTACAGCCTACAGAACTGTGAGCCAATTAACATTTCTTTTCCTTATAAATTAGCTAGCCTAGGTATTCCTTCTTAGCAACACAAGAACAGACTGACACACTTGATCAAAAGATAATAGTCATGCAGTACAGGCAGCTTTCCATTCTTCTGGTGACTGGTGCCAGTGAGGGTCACCTGGCAAAGGCATAAAGTGCCCTGAAGGTCATCAGTGGCAGCAGGTGATGCCAGGACATGCTAGGGTCTTGGCACAGTGTGTTTAGTTTTACTGTAAAGGAATACCTGAGGCTGAGTAGTTTATAAAGAAAAGAGGTTTATTTGGCTCATGATTCTGCTGGCCGGAAGACTGAGTGTCTGATGAAAACCTCAGGCTGCTTCCACGCATGATGATAAACAAAGGGGAGCTAGTGTGTGCAAAGATCAGGCCAGACAGGAAGCAAGAGAAGGAGAGTGGAGGTGCCCAGCTCTTTTTAACAACCAGCTCCCTCAGGAACTAGTAGAATGAGAACTTCGTCTCCCTCCAGGGAGGGTATTGATATATTCATGAGGGATCTTTTCCCGTGATCAAAACACCTCCCACTGGGGCCGACCTCCAACATTGGGAATAAAATTTCAACATGAAGTCTGGGAGACACAAACATCCAAACTGTAGCAGGTCTCCTCCCAATGACATGAGTGTCCCTGCAGCCTTGAAGGGCAGTTCGTGTAGAATGCTATCTCTATTATCTTTGTGGAGTGGGGAGATAAGTAGAAAATAAGAGATAAAGGAAGTTGGGAAAGTGGAAAAATACCAATCTCTGAATATTACTAAATATTTTATGCTTAAAAATACAGCAAAAATTGCCAAACCCCAAAATGTATTCAACATGTATTGCCAAAAATCTGTGTCGATAGGCTGGCTGTTAAGTTGACTAAATTATATAGACAAACATAGGTAAAATCAGTGGGATTAGCATGGGCTTTTATTCACCTTTCCTTTCTTTTATGCTTGTTTACTCCGAGGGCACTTGGATCCCCTCATTCTTGCACTGTTTATGTAAGGGCCACTGCCACTGATGGGCATAAATAGGGGTGTCTTAGCTGTAGCTGAGGCTCCCATGGTCCAGAGTCCACACCTACACCTAGCCACCACTTATTTATGGTTATGGGAAATTATTCCCTGTTCTGCAGCATCTTCCACGGATGCAGACTCAGATAAGCTGCTAAGCTGCTTCTTGGGCAACAAGAAATAAGAGCAGCTGGGCCAGAGCAAGCAGGAAGGTTTCTGTTCGGGGTTGTATCTCTGTGGGTGGAAGTTGTGTACTTTGCGTGCAGTAATAAAATCCTACATCCTCAGCTTCCACCCTGCTGATCTTCAGTGTAAAATCTGTCTCTGACCAACTGCTGCTGAACCTGTCTGGGACCCCAGAAAACTGGTTAAAAAAACTTTATAGATCAGGAGCCGTGGAGACTGGCCTGGCTTCTGCAGGTACCAGCACAAATAGGTGTTTCCATCACTGTCCACAAGGCTCTGACTAGACCTGCAGGAGATGGAGGCCGGCTCTCCAGGGGTGACGGGCAGGGAAAGCGGAGTCTGGGTCATCACAATATCCTCACTGGATCCTGAAATTAGGAGAGCAAAATGCAAGGATATAAACAAACATTAGGAGACATTTTCATTGTTTTTCTTTTGTTATTTATTTCATAATAAGTCATTTTTAGTTTCTGTCTTATTTTGATTTCTACATTAAAATCTATCAATTTCTAAAAAACAAAAAACAAAAAACAGAGATTTGCAAAGCACAAAGAAGTCTCTAGATATCACCTACATCATAACCCCCTTTCTGTGTCAGAATCTTCACCAGAGCAGAGGCCCTTGTTCCTTCTAGAATTTTACTCACTCTCACAGATTTAAACCTCACATGGCTCATCCTGGAGGATAAGGCAAGCACACCTAACACATGGGAGATAGAGGGGCCCCCAGAGCTCACCTTCCCACCCCATTCTCCTCCCTCATCTCCTTCTCTCCTTCCCAGGGACCCAGAGCACCAGCAGCCCCAGGAGCTGAGCAGGGAGCCTCATTGTGATAAGGTGACCTGAGGAGTCCTGATCAGTCAAGGCAAGGTTAGAGCTGAGCTTTTATCTCAGACTCACAAGGGAAGGTCCTCCCTTGGGGACAATATGCAAATCCCCTGGAGAGTACAGGAGTGTAGAAAGAGCCAGCAGGTACGGGGGAGGCATGTTGTGTGAGCAAAGTGACATAAATTTATTTTCCCTTTGGAGGACACCTAATATATTAATCCATGAGAAGACTCAAGTCCAACAACCTTGACTGAGAGAAAATAATGTGTCTCTTACAGATGGAGAGGTAATAGCTCAGTTTAAGGCAACAGGAAAATGGGAAATAATTTTATGTCTCAGTAAGTGGATATGAAATTCCCGGTAGCTAGTTGTTACAATCAAAGGATTGCTAAGAAAAAATTCCCTTGAGACAATGGGTCACAATAAACAAAAGCTAATTTTATATATTTTTTTCTGAATGGTGCTTAGCAAACTTTGCGTATTGAAACCATCCTCACAGGGTTAACAGAAATTATATGGTGGATTCTAGGCAGAAATAGAGTCATAATTAAGCATTAAGCAAGTTGCACTTTGCTCCACTTCCTTGTAGCCAAATGCCACATAGCACTCGATACAGATCGTTTGTATCCCCATTGTTTCTGTGGATAGGGTTTCTGATCTAAGAATCTTAAAGCTTTTGTTTAAGAATTGATTTGCATCCCCATTGTCCCTATGGATAGAATTACTAATGTCACAATCATAAGGCTTTTTGTTTAAGAATAGCTGAGGCACTTTACAGCCTGATTTCCAGTAGAAGGGCTGAGGTGAACCAGTTCGAAGACCTCCACAGAGGAACCAACTCACCATGAAAAAGGAGTTTTTTCATTTCCATGACTCTACCCTACTCTATTTGACCCATCAACTATCCGCAAACCTTGTCCCACTCCAAACTCCTTAAATCCCTAGTTCCAAACTCCTTATGAAGGCAGATTTGAGGCTTCCTCATTTGTCTGCCCTACAATTATTAAACCCTTTCCCTGTTACAATCCCTGGTGTCTTGGTATATTGATTTGCTGTGCTTCAGGCAAACAAACCTATTACAAGTATGAGTACAACATCAATTCTTTTCATCATGTAGAACCAGGTCCTGTCATGGTTTCTGGTGTCTTGTTTGCTCTGTGTGAGAGCCTAAGACTCTCATCTGGACTGTACGTTGGGCCTCCACAGTATACAGTTCAAAAGGAAATTCTGTGAGAAGAGCAAAACCTGGATCCCCTTTTTTAATGTCCCAGGGTAATCTGTAACTATGTCTAACATTTTCCTGGTCCTCTTCTTAAAGATAGTCACTATGTAATAGGGGCTGTGTCAGAGCTGCTCATGAGTGCCCATCTACAACACTACCCTTCATTAAAGAGGGAAAGAACATGAATATTCTTCCTGTATCAGCCCGATGCAGGTCATGCTGAATTGAACACATTCTGAATAAATGGTGCCAATGCCACATTGCTTTTGTCTTACAAACAAAATTGTGGAGCAACTAAAAAATAGAGTATGCAGTCCCATTAAATCTACTGACTAATTTAAGACTAAAGTCATACTTAATTGACCAAGAAAACGAACACAAATCTAGGTAAAATTCCACACCAATCCTGATTTGAATATCTTTGGGGAAATTCTCAAGAATAAGATTTTTTAAAGAAGGTTGGAAGAGAAAATTGAGCAAAAATGATATTTACCTTCGAACTTTGATCTCCGTGTTTAGTTGTCTGATTTATTCAAGATCAACTGTGATGACGAGGTCAGTGTAGAATTGTACATGCCTCATGTTTTACTACTTAATGTATTATTTACTCTTTTACTTATTTCATTTTTTGAAGGTGTTTGTTTCTTCAAACTGATCATTTCTTATGATGCTAAGAAAGAGAGTTTTGAGTCTTGATCCTACCTTCGAAAATACCAATGCAAATAGATGTTGCTGTTACCAGGTAGGAGACTGCTGGTCCTGAAAATTCCAGTCCTCCTAATTAACCATGCTACTGAAAGGGGTCAGAAAGAAAAATAATTGAAATAAAAAACAAAAATAAATAAAAGGACACTGTTGTAAATCTTAAAGCTAGTTTTGAAAAACCATTCTAAAATGGTATTAAATTAATAATTACATTTTACTTACTTTTATAGGTTGAACTGTGTCCCCCTACAAATTGTGCTTAAGTCTTATTCCCTAGTACCTAAGGATGTAAGATTATTTGGGGAAAAAAAATCTTTGCAGATATAATTAGTTTACCAAGATAAGGTCACACTAGAGTGTGGTGAATCCTTAATCAAACATGACTGGTGGCCCTTTAAGAAGACAAGAGAAGACACAGAGGCAAGACATGAAGGAAGAAGTTAAGATGTGAAGACAGAGGCAGAGATTTGAGCTTTGGTGCCAAGAGCCAAAGAATACCTGGGGTCACCAAAAGCTAGAAGAGGCAAAGAGGGATCTTTTCCTATAGGTTCAAAAAAGACATGGCCTAGTTGACACCTTGATTTCAGACTTTCAGGCATTAGAGCTGTGAGAAAATAAATTTTTATTGTTTTTTGCCAACATGTTTGTGGTACTTTGTTAAAACAGATCTAGGAACTAATATACCACCTATCCCATATGGAAACATAGATCATGTGAAATTCAATGGTGAGAATGTTGTTGTGTTTTCTTCTATTACCAATCAAAGCAGCATTTTTTTTGGAAAATGCTACTTTCACCACATATTTTTTTAAGATGCTTGGATTTCAGAGGTTATTGCTATTTTCTGTGAAATTAATATAAATCCTTTAAAATCTCCAATTCTGACTAGTTGTTCCATTTTATAATCCACTGCCCTGAAATATATAGAAAATGTAAAATATCTTTAATACTATTTCTGGCTTAGAAAAAGCATTTGAGATTTTCCTATACTGCCTGTATAGGAACATTTTTTTTGTAGGCAAAAAGTACAATAATCTTAATTCTAAAAATGTATCTCTGTATCCTGAGTGTTAACAAACCATACTGAGGTCACTAAACAAAACTAACCAGCAGCCAATTCCAGTCATGGCTCACTTCACAGAAATAATGGGCTTATAAGTGTCTAAAAATCAACCTCTGGGTGGAGAGCAGACCACTCTGAGTCTCTATCTTGACCATAATAGAGTGAGGAAGGACTCATATAGCTAGGTTTTATTGTAGTTCTCTCTCTGTTGTCAGGTGGTATTAGTTTGGGGTTCAGAAAACTGGAAGCCAGTCTGTGATTTGTGTGACTTGGGAAGAATTGTTCTGTCGTGGTGGAACTGTTTGATACCATTACCTCACAGCCTTCTTTTGTGCGTGTGTGGGGTTGAGAGTGTTATACTGTTATTCATTCTGTAGACTTTATCTGGATATTGTCATCCCAAGGAGCCTAAGCCCCACCTTTTAGAAAAGATTAGAGACACAGAGGCTAGCTCTCCACCTGTACACAAATGGAAATTCTTTCTGATTAAAAGTGAGAATTTGTTCTTGGGTGAGAATTGAGATCAATCCACCCAGCAGAGGTAGCCGCCACCAGCTGCAGGTCAGTTGGGGTGGATTCCTGACCCCAGAGGCACCTGTGATTGAAACTAGAAACTCTTTCTTAAAAACTGCAAATTGTCACTCCATAGAAGATAATTTCATGGATAGATATCCTGGTTTACAGGGAGCCCTGGGAAGGCTCTGTGAATGTGTTTATCTTCTGAGATTATATGACCTCTCCAAACACTGAGAAACAGGTCTTGTGTGTTTACATGCCTCCTTTTTCTGGATTCCTGAGATCTTATTCTCCATCTGCCTAGTGTGATCTACATTTAAATCTTTAACATTTTTTCCTTCTTGAAATAAATAGGAAACTCCTATAAAATTATACAATTGAGTCATAGGATTATTTGGGGAAATGTGTGCTGTCATTGAAAGCCTTTGTTTGACAAAGTTAATCTTTTTGCTGAGTCTCAATTCACTCATGAACTAATTGGACAAAATGAGACAATAATTCCATTGCCTAGCTGAGAATTATCTGCCATATAAGTTCTTTACTGCCTCTAAAATCTCTTTCAAGGCTAACCCTTGAAGAAAGGGGCCTTTGTCTTCTACAGAAGGTCTCCTTAAAAGCCACAGCTTGCCTACAAGTTTAATAAAACTCTTAACAGTGTCTTGATGTAAGCTTTGTCTGTTTGACCTTGTAATAAATACTGCTTTACTTGAAGATGAAGAGTGGAAAGCCCAAAAAGATGCTAGGGACAGGATAAATATTCCAGCCTTAATAAATTGTGGTTGATACTGCCATTACCATGAAATACAGTAGGAATATACCAAGATGTTTTTAAAAACAGATATTCTTTGAATTTTTAATGTAGATACAATAGTTTACCCACAGAAAAATGGCAAATATATACGGATAATTCTAAAATTAAACGTTTATTTTTCAATATTAAAAAATTTCAAGAACCTGCAAGATGATTATATAGATGTGTAACGAGAGAACTTTAAGACCTGCAGAAAAAAATCAAAGACCAAATTAAATTACTTAATCTGACTCCCAAAATCAACTTAAATTTTCTTTTAACCAGTTGTTTTCATCTTCTGTTAATAAAAGTAAAAAATATTTTAGAAGAGAAAGGCTGAATGAATTATTTAATAGTGCCCATTCTTTGTTTCATAAAGAAAAATACAGTCTCTTCATCAATAAGTGGAAATGATAGCTCCTTATTCTAATATTGAAGCAGTCTTACAGCAGTAAATTTCACTTCTCCTTCTATCTGTTTTGGCCCAGGATCACTCAAAGTCTCAAGTGCTCTTTGATAAGGCAACTCATCCCACCTTTAGTCCTTCTAGGAGTTTACATGTTGCCTCTTCTAAAACACCTCATACTGAGCAGTTAATGAGGAATCAGTAGTATTCTTCATTGTGAAAAATGAAAAAGAATATAATAAAATAAAGCAAATAATGATATGCTTTCTGGAACAGCGAGGGGATGAAATTGTAAGGTTTGGAAAACAACAACGACAACAAACTAACAAAAAAATCTCTGGAGGCTATAATAATCCATTAGGAACTTATTTGGGTAAATCTTTTTTTATTATTATTTTATTTTATTTTAAGTTCTGGGCTACATGTGGAGAACGTGCAGGTTCGTTATATAGGTATACTTGTGCCATAGTGGTTTGCTGCTCCTATCAACCCGTCATCTAGGTTTTAAGCCCTGCATGCATTAGGTATTCGTCCGAATGCTATCCTTCCCCTTGCCCCCAATCTCCCAACAGGCCTGGTGTGTAATGTTGCCCTCCCTGTGTATTTGGGTAAATTTTACTCATCTTTCTTATGCGTGACTTGAAAAATAGTAAGCTCCAAAATCCAGAGGCTGTTTAGTTCTCTCATATTCTGTAATCCCAGCAATCCTAGGTGAAATATTAAACATTATGATAACTACCTCAGGAAATATGTATCAAAACTTCTTAAGGCAAAATAAAGAGAATGAGCCTGTTGATTTAAAAATATTAAAGCAAATACTTGTTTGCCAGCAGTATTTCTGAGTATACCCCTAAAAAAAGAGCGACATCTTTTATCTGGTGTAATATTTCAAGATTCAGTAAAAGTAATTTGCTTGGAATCAAACTAAATTCTTAGTAGTGCTCGTAACAGTGGTTCAACTCATTTCAGAACTTGTAGAGAAAAAAAGATATAAAAAACCTGTTATAAAATTCGATCCAAGGTAAAGTTTTAATGTTTGAAGAGAGAGACAGAGAGATTATCTATCTATCTATCTATCTATCTATCTATCTATCTATCTATCTATCTATCTATCTATCTATCTATCATCTATCTATCTTCATCATCATCATCCATTGAGAGAGAAACACAATTTGGTTAGCCATCCTAATAGCATTACATTTTTCAATTACATACACAAGTAAAGAAAAACTTTGGTCTGGAATTTGGCACATGATAAATATGTCTATTGAGAATTTGACTAGAGTGTCTCTATTATGCTTTGCACATAAGCACCAGATGGAATAGGTACAACAGAAGTACAGAAACAACACTCTAACATTTTGGAATCTCCGAATCACCAATCTAGAGATTATGCAGAGACCAACTTATCTGAAAGTAACACAGGAACTCTTTCTGGACTGCCTGGTAACATTCTGGTGGTGATCTGGAGGCTGATTTCCCTAAGCTAGAAGAGTTGTACAGCTTGTTTTTTTGTGGCACTCCCTTCTGCAGCTATAACCAAACTACACAAAATAATTTTCCCTGCTGATAAGGTCCTAGGGGATAAAGTAGAAATTCTTATCTTCAATAGACAACTGGCACTATGGCTGTTAACCCTTCTAGAGGAGGAGGAGAGTTATAATACTCTTCTAAAAAACAAAAATGATATGAAATTTATAATTTTTTTATTCAACAAATATTTTGTTGTACCTTGTAAGGAATGTGCTACATGGCAAATCCCTTGCTAAAGGAAAAATACTAAATGTTTCAGTGTTGGATGCCAAGACTAGCAGAGACAACGACTCGTGGTAAATTGTAAATATATATATGTTTGATAAATAAATACGAAAAATAAATTAATACAGAAATATTCCTGGAACTTATTCTAGTAGCAAAATTTGAGATTTTGCACACTTTTATTAGTGTAGGCATGTTTCTTTAAAAGTATTTAAGGCTGTTTTCCAAAGTTTCCTCATCATTTTCTATCGTCTAATGGGGGATTTATAATTAGATGAAATGAATGCTTTCAAATATCCTTCTAAAACATTTTTTTCAGAATTTCTGTGATTCTTTGGATAAAGACTATTGCATTGAAAAAGGGCAGGACTCTGTTCCCTCTGAATTGGTAATAGCATATCAAGAATAAAACTCATTGGCCACAAAAGCAGTAGTTCTTTTGTGCCTACATGGCAAACATGAGAAACATAATAGTAGTTATTAACTATTAAAGGCCACATGTACTTGATATCTTCTCATTGATTATATTTCTAAGCTTAGATGGCTGAAGAGTCTGGGGGTGTTTGAGTGAGGCAATGACTTGCACACCCATGTTGTCTTCTCCGAAGCAGTGGGAAGCTTGGTCATGAGTGAGGAAGGAGTAGACATGGGCGAGAAGCCAGTGAAAAGTTCTAGGTTTGGGACCTTTAGGTGGCTCATTTTTCTTTTATCTGGTGTAATGTTTTCAGATTATAGTCTATCATTTGGAGACTAAATAAAATAAGATTTATAAATGTAATGAAATGCAAAGCATCCATCAAAAATAATGCTGAATGGCATACCGTCTATTCACAAATGTTAACTGTAGGTAGACTGCTGTGAAAGATGGGTTATACCACAGTGTTTTTGACCAACAGTCAGACACACATATAGGAGGAAAAAAAGAACACTTGGAAGTTGATGTGATAAAATATTCTACGGCATGTTTTTTGAGGGGGTGATTTGATGTTAAGCATTTTACAATTATCTTCTTTGGGCTTTTCTTTAATATTCAAAAATTATTAAAATAACAACAGGTTTATTATTAATCATATACAAATAAATGTTAATCCAATACATGAATATGTTTTTCTATATCTCATTGACCATCACTTTGAAAATATTGCAAAGCCCAAAATGAAACTACCTGGGACACAATGTCGCAGAGAGCGATTATCTAGCTGGTGAGAAAATGCATCTTATCATTTCCTGCTGCCGAGAAACTGGATGGTGTCTTTTCTTTTCTTTGTGAATTTATGCTTTCTCAAGTGTTTTTAATACAAATTGATTCTCCAAAGTTGTGAAAATCACCTAATATTTTAAATTAATTGGCACATTCGTTGTTTGTCTTTGCTATACAGAAGATATCCTGGTCCTAAATATGCAGCATAGGGCTTGGGAGAATTAGGATATGTGGCTGCCTGTTGAGTCACATAAATAACATCTAAGTATAAATAGGGATTTGTTTTTATCAGAATAAACAGCATATGCTGAAGAAAGTTTTTGTTATGTCCCGGAGGCTCTGAGCACCCAGTGGACAAGTATTGGTTCAGGGCCATGCCACAAAGAGAAAGTCTGACTCAAACATGGTCAGACTTGTTTGGTAGTCAGCATGGTAGTCAGCATGGTTCTACCCTGCTGACTGTGACAGTATAACCCTACTCTGACAGCCACTGAAGTTGATTTGGGGCTGCTGGGGTCTGGTGGTCACTTCCTAGATTACCACCTAAGACTCTGCTCCTGTTTGAGTTGGTACCAGCCTAAGTCAGCACTAACACCCTGAGTGGCCCTGCTGGTCCCCTCTGTTCCAAAGACACGGATGGAGAGTTAACGATTGGTTAATAATATCCCCTGTTGCATCTGCACTGGGAAACAGAACCAATGCAACCAAACTGTTACAAGGTCATATTCTTCATCTCCCAGCAGAGCCAGGCTGGCCTGGTCATTTGGGATGTTAGAGGTGAGTTTTAGCTGGGTCACTAGGCACACCCCACAGAGGCAACCAAGAGCATCCAGTAATGAGTGATGTTCATCAGCACCTAGGACTGCCCCATGCCCATTTTCCTGGGCAGCAGGAAGCTGAGGGACTGAGCCAGTGGAAGTGGCTGCCCAATTATTAAAGGTTCAGAGGGGTCAGAGTGTTAGGGGTTGGCTTTAAAGAACTATGCAATGCAATTCCAGTTATTAGAGAAGAAGTTTCAGTTCCCAGTTGAAAGCTGGTTTTCCTTCAGTGATCAGTTCACGTGTAATTGTTCTTCTCCATCAATGAAGCAGGACATTCCAACGTGGATGACTTTTGTTCCTTGGGGCTCATATCTCCTCCTTTTAGGATTAACTATACAGAACATATCAGGATATGTGTTGTGAATGCGTTACTTGTGGGACTTTTTATCAGCTTTATTGAGGTATAATTGACAAATAAAATCACATATTTTTAAAGCACCCAAGATTATTTAATATACATATACATGGTATAATGATTACCACAATCAAATTAACTACAACATACAATACCACACAATTTTGTGATTGTTTTGTGAGTTTATGCATTTTTGTGATATCTAATGATTTTAGGGCTCTGGAAATTGCCAAAGACATAAAACAAATGGCAAAGTACTTATTAAAAAAAAAAAAAAAAAAAATAGAACTTTACGTAAGGACAGAAGTTGGTGGCCCTCTGCCCTTTGCCTTGCAAATTTCCCCTCCATCTCAGTCATCAAAAACTGAAATTCTTCACCAAAATTATTTCAAAATAAATTAAAGTCTGTAAGATCAATAAATACTTACAGTTGCTGCATTCTCAATACATTGAACTGGGTATCTTGTAACAAACAAAAGTGGAACCAGTAATCCCAGACCCCAAATGTATCACAAATCTGACCCCTTTTCCCACCTCTACCCCCACTGCCCCATCCTCTGCAGCTTCCACCATCTTCCACCTGGACTATGGCCATCTCTACCCAAATATAAGATTCTCCTTTGTCCCTTGTTCTTACATATATGGTCTTCACTTTCCTGCCTCTAAGGCTTCGGCCACAGGTCCGAGTTTTACATCCTTTCATCTCATACCCACAGTCTTTCCCAGTAGTGACTCTGGTATCCTTTATTCTGGGAATCCTGACCCACCCTTCTGCTGCCTTCCTGGGAATCAAGCAATAAGTACCCGGAAGGAGGCCGGGCGCGGTGGCTCAAGCCTGTAATCCCAGCACTTTGGGAGGCCGAGACGGGTGGATCACGAGGTCAGGAGATCGAGACCATCCTCGCTAAAACGGTGAAACCCCGTCTCCACTAAAAAATACAAAAAACTAGCCGGGCGAAGTGGCGGTCGCCTGTAGTCCCAGCTACTTGGGAGGCTGAGGCAGGAGAATGGCGTGAACCTGGGAGGCGGAGCTTGCAGTGAGCTGAGATCCGGCCACGGCACTCCAGCCTGGGCGACAGAGCAAGACTCTGTCTCAAAAAAAAAAAAAAAAAAAAAAAAAAAGTACCCGGAAGGTTTCTTCGTAAACCCTCCAAATGCAACCTCTGACAGTAACCTGGCTGGAGCAGTCCGCATCTTCCCATCGGAAACCACTGAGAAGGTTGGGAAACTGGAACACAATTTTGGTGTCGAGGAGATACATATAGTCCCCAGACTTTATGTCTTCTTCAAGTGTCTTGCCTGTTTCTAGCAGACCTTGGGAGGGGAAGAAATTAAGGAGAATGAGGAGCTAGTTGTTTAGAATATAAAAAGAAAAATGGAGATGAAGAGAGCAGAATTCATGAACTCTTCAAAGTAGTTTGGGTTTCTCCAGCCCTGAGCATAGCAGGACAAAGATGTCCACAATGGCCATGTCTGCTCTATACACAAGCTTCTGAATATTCGCTATTTTACTTTCTGGTCTTACAATAACTACAACTTGCCAACAATGACCCTTCCACTAAGATTCATATGGTGGAGCCAGAACTACAGGCTCCACAATTGACTGGGATGTGTGAGAGACACAAGGGTGGCAACTCTGAAGACATGGACAGCCTATGTCTAAAGTGAGAATGAATTAGCATGATGAATTCAGAATAAGAGGTGGAAGAAACACCCTTACATTCTCTATGCAAGGATGCCATGGAGATGCACTGGAGGTGCCCCAGAGAGGAGGAGGGAAGGAGGTGGGAGGAGAGGGAATGTGATTCAGAGCTGTCCCCAGCCTGTTCCTCAAGAAGGTCCAGACCCTGAGAAATCCCTGGATAGTGCCACAGCTGGGGGAAGTTTGTGTCCACGTAGTGACAGGAGGTGGGGGCATGTGGCCCTGAAGGTAGCTCAGCTGCTGATGGCCAGAGTGATGTCTGTCTAGCCTCACCACCCATGATCCTGGCAGGCATCATGCCCAGTGGGCAGCAGGATCCAGTGGGAGCTCAGAGCAGGGCCTGGGTTCTGCTTGAGCCAGGCTAGGATGCTGTTAACACTCTGGCCATCCTTGCAGGTGACAGTGATCTTCTCTCCTGGGACACAGTGAGGGGGCTGGAGGCGGGGTCCTATAACATCCCCACTGGCATCTAAGCAGGGATCAAGCATGAACCTCCCCAAATATTAATATCAAGCAAGTAGTTCATTCAGTTTGATTAAATTCTGATCAGGAAGCAAAATAAGCTAACAATTTCTTCTTCAAGGAAACATTCGTGTTTAATGCAAAAACAAACAAACAAACAAACAAACAAACACATCTAAGGATGAAGCCTGATTTCTTCTTCCTCACTAGAAAGTCAGAACAAGAGGAGGAAGAGGAGCAAAGCTGGGTCTCCAAGTCTACAGGGTGCCCTGAGACTGATCCTGCTCAAAGAGGGTGGGGACAGTGGATGAGTCTGTTTGAACTTCTACATCAAAATGTCCCAGGCTGGCTGGACTAAACCAGAGTTTTCTCATAGTTCAGAAGGCTGTGAAATTCAAGTCAAGGTCCAGCAGGGTTTGCTTTCTGAAAAGGACCTTCTCCCTGGTTTGCAGGCATCATGTTTTCACACAGCCTTTCCTCAGGGCCTGATGGCAGGATGGATCAGAGCGGGGACGCACTCATCTTATGGACACAAGTTCTACTGGATCAGGACCCCACTCTTACGACCTTCTTTAACCTTAATTACCTCTTTATAAGGCCGATATACAAATAGAGCCACATTGGGGGTTAGGAGTTCAATATATGAGTTATGCGGACATAATTCAGTCCATGGCAGATGGGCCTTGGAGACACAGCCAAGGCAGCAGGGAGGGGCAAGGCCAGGCTTTCAGTCTCAGAGCACAGAACACAGACAGGGTCCCCGTAAAATCAGCACACTGGCTCCTCCCAGGTGCTCCAGGTCACATATGAGAACCCATTCCAGCCTTGGGGGCTCCCTATTGTTAATGGGACTCTTATCATTCTTACATTTTCAGCATTTCTGAGATCAGACTTCTATATTTTCCTTATTAAAGAGTTTATTTGCCATCCACTGGCAGCAACTTACAAGATTTTCACTTTGGGCTCCCAATGTGTCTTTTTTTTTCAACTTTCATTTTAGATTCAGTGGGTACATGTACTTTGTTAAAAGAGTATATTGCATGATGCTGAGGCTTGGGGTACAAATGATTCTGTCCTCCAGGTAGTGAGTGTAGTATCCAATAGGCAGTGGTTTTTTTTTTTTTTTTTAAACTCACCTCCTCCCTCCTGCCTCTGGTAGTCACCAGTGTTTATTGTTCCCATCTTTATGTCCATCCGTGCCCCGTATTTAGCTCCCACTCATAAGTGAGAACATGTGGTATTTGTTTCCTGAGGCCTCTCCAGCCGTGCTGAACTGTGAGTCGATTAAACCTCTTTCCTTTATAAGTTCCCCAGTCTGGGATAGTTCTTTATAGCAGTATGAAAACGGACTGACAGGGAGGGCCTTCTTTATTTGACACCCATTATGTGTGGTGATCTATAAGACTCTGAGATAAGACAGTGACTTGCCACCCTTCTGACTTCCTCTTCCTTCCCTGGATTGATTTACTCTCCTCCTAGTGGCTTTCTCTGTCCTTCACGTGTTCTTATGGTGTTCCTTCTCAGATCCTTTGTGCCTGATCTCTGTGGATCCCGAAGCTCAACTCAAGAGATTCCCTACAGTCAGTTGTCTGCCTCTGCATCAGTCACCTCCTCAGAGGAAGCAGGCTCTGCCTCCCCAACTGATCTAGTCTCCACTTCTCTCTATACTGATTCTCCTCTATAGCTTTAGTTTTCCTGAAATCTTACTGTTGATTTGTGTTTAACTAAACATTTTATATTGTTTATAGTAGAGTGTAAGTCAATGAGAGTTAGACATTGACTTTCTCAGGGTTGCAGCCTAGGCACATGCCTGGTGCAGAGTAAGTGCTCAACTAACACTTTATGGAATGAATGGATGAAAAATGAGTACACAAGAAACTCTTCATGACATAATTAACACCAGTGACCTGTAAACGTTGAAGACAACCTACTGAAAGTAAAGCATTAATTTGTCTGAATAATGAGAAGTATAAACAGTAGTGTGCTGCTCCTCATAGTCAAAAAGAATGAGAGGAAATGGAGAAAAAGAGTCTTTTCCCTCAGTTCATTAGGATTCGCTGGGGAGATAAGGGAGATATACAAAGTCCATAATAATCAGACATGTTTATTCATATCTAGATTAAAAAAATAAGCAGATATGCTTTGAAATTACACAAATTGTAGTAACTGTGCCTACCCCACACTTAACTCTATTGCCTCCTTCCCACAAAACCTGTATCAGTTAGCCTTAGCTAAAAATCAAACCAGCTCCAAACATAATGGCAGAAGATAATTATTTATTACTCCTTATAATTCTGAGGGCCAGCTTGCAGGTGCCTTTATTCTGACCTGGCTGGGCTGATCTGTTGCATTCACTCATGTGTCTGTAATCAGCTGGTGGTTCAGCTATGGCTGGATGGTCTACAGTGTTTTGCTAAGCTGTTGGTTTGATGTGCAGGACAGGTCAGAATTTGACATCAGTTTGTACTGGGTCAGAAACCTGGGTCAGTTTCCAAAGCCTTTACTAGATTTGTCCCTAGATCATCTCTGGGGTCAGAGTCTGATCAGCATGGATTATCTGAGACAGATTTCCCGCTGACCGTCAGTAACGTGGAAGCTGAACCTGCTGCAACTTATTCCAGCATTTAGCAGTCCTCTAAAGCTACTATATTCTGCAGCATGTATCTGTCCAAGTTGAGTGAGCAGTGCAGCTCAGCCCTCCAAGTTGCTTCCCTGGCTGCTTGCAGATGTGAGAGAGGGGATGTCCATAACATACGAGAAGCAGGAGCCCACCCTGGTACGCACCCTGGAGACACAGTTTTCACACAATTGCATCATCATACCTAGACATTTTTTTCTTCATTCTCAATAAAGTAGTTCTGAATTTGCTTCGTATTCTGCCCTGCGTGTTTTTATCTAACTTAAAATTTCCAAAATGGAAATATTTATGATTTCTGTGTCAGGTGCTTATGGCAAGAAACAGTTGTGGAAGACAGGAGGTTAACCAATCAGGGAACAATAAAGAATTTATAATCTTACTACTGCTGTCAGGAGTCTGCACACCGGTTATTTGGGTTCTATCCGTAGGGTTTCACAAGACTGTACCCAAGTGTAGCTTGGGCTGCATTCTCACCTGAGACTCACCTGAGAACATACGCACTTCAAAGCTCTTTCAGGTTGTTACAGAACTCATTTCCTGGCATCTCTATGACTTAAGGCTTCAATTTCTTACTGGCTCTTGGCTGGAGGCTGTACTCAGGTCCTAGAGGCTGTGGACAATCCCCTGCTATGTGATCCTCCTGCAGGCAATGCACACACGGCTGTTTGCTTATTCAAGGCCTGCAGAAAGTGTCTCCCTTCAGTTTGTTAAGACAGAAGATTATATAATCTAATACAAGCATTAGAATTCTATCCCATCACTTTGCCATATTATATTGGTTAGAAGCAAATCACAGGTCTGCCCACCCTTAGTGGGAGCAGATTACATGAGTGTGACTCACTGTGGGAAGGGTGATACACCCTAGAGTGTTACAGCATCTTCAACTATCAGAATACTGATACTGAGTTTGAACTATGTCCTGGATCCACTGCTACTGAAAGAGCTGGGATTTTTTATCCTTTAACTAGGTCAAATGTGCTAATTACTTTAACGGAATCTTTTAAATCCTTGTTGTGATATTTTCTACTTTTGAAACATCTATAGCAGCTAGAAGGTAAAGTCGTCCATCAAAAGATGGAGTTGGCTTTTTCTCACTTTATTTAATCAATTTTAACTTAATATTTTGAATCTCTGTTTTGTATTTGATGTGGTATGGCTATGTCCCCATCCAAATCTCCTCTTGAATTCCCATGTGCTGTGGGAGGGACCCAGTGTGTACTTTGCTGGAACTAATGAACCCCAACATCCTAAGACTCCACCCTGCTAATTTTAAGTGTGGAATCTATCCCCGATCCACTGAAACTGCCCTTGTCTGGGAATCCAAGGTCCCAGCTTGGAAACCAAATAGATGAGGAGCCGTGGAGACTGGCCTGGCTTCTGTAGGTAACAATTCGAATAGGTGTATCCGTTACTGCAAAGGGGGCTGTGACTGGACCTGCAGGAGATAGAGGCCAGCTCTCCAGGGGTGACTGGCAGGGAGAGTGGAGGCTGGGTCATCACAGCATCTCCATTGGATCCTGAAATAATGAGAGAGAAGTGCAAGGTTTTGTACAAACATTGTGAGCCATTTTAATAATTTTCTATCTGTTATTTACGTCTTGCTAAATTATTTTTTGTGTGTGATTTTGATTAATCCTCCCAAAACATACAGGTTTAAAAAGAACCAAGATTTGCAAGGCACAAAGGGGCCCCTAGAAGTCACCTATCACATCCCCCTCTTTTTGTGTCACAGCTTTCATTAAAGTATATGTCCTTGCTCCTTCTGGAATCTTCCTCACTCTCACAGATCTAGACATCACATGTCCCATCCTGGAGGACAAGATGCATTTAACAGGAGGACAGGACACACATGGGAGGCATTGGGGTGCCCTGAGCTCACCCTCCTACCCCATTCTCCTTCCTCATTTCCCTTCTGCCCTTACAAGGGACCCAGAGCATCAGCAGCCCCAGGAGCTGAGCAGGGAGCCTCATTGTAAGAAGATGAACTGAGGAGTCCTGAGCAGTCAAGGTAAGGTTAGAGTTGAGCTTTTATCTCAGACTCACAAGGGAAGGTTCTTCCTAGGGGGACAGTATGCAAATCCCCTGGTGGGTGCAGTGGGGTGGAAAGAGCACAAGAGAAGCTGGAGGCCTCTTTCGTGGAGCAAAATGACTTAAGTACGTTTTATGTTTTTAAGGAAATCAGTAGAGGTAAAATCCATGTTGCCTGAGTGGCAGAAGGCACATATTTAGATATTTCCTGCTGTTTCCTCTACCAGACTTCTAGTTCTTTAGGATTTTCTCAGGGATATTTTACACTTTTCTTCAATAAAGTTGAGTTTTCATAAATATTTGGTGAGTCTTATTTCTTTGTTTAGGTTTATTTAAAAGAGACAAGTTTTGTTTTATTTTATTTTATTTTATTTAAGATAAAACACACAGTGCAAAGGATGCGAATCTTAAGGGTGCAAATGATTCAGATCTTTTAATGTCACGATCCACATCGAAATATGGAAGGTTTCCAGTTCTCTTGCTGCTTTGTTTATGCAGCTTCCCAGTCAAAAACTGCTGCTCAAAACACAATCAATGTAACTGATATTCTGACATCCATTATAATTGTTTTTTCCTGGACTTAATCTTTATATCAGGTAAAGTAAACATTTTTTTTTTTGTAGCTTCTTTCTTACTTGCTTCATTTCTTGAGGACTTCATTCCTTCTTTTCAATTTGAATTGCTATCTAGGGCCATTCCCTATGATTCTGAAGAATTTTCTCTTGAATCTCTTGCAAGGTATACATGCTATTAATGAATTAACCTTTGTATATAAAGAAATATTTCTACCTTGCCTTTATATTTAAATGATTGTATTGCTGGATATAGAATTTGTGGCTGACTTTTCTCCCCCAGCATTTAAATATGTCATTCCACTGTCTTCTCATCTCCATTGGTAATGATAAAAATTTAGCCAATGGCTTCATTATTGCTTCCTAGTATAGGGTAAGTCAGTATTTTAGTGATGCATTCCAAATTCTCTATGTCTTTGTCTTTCAACATTGGTACTATAATGTGTATATTTATGAATTGCATTGTGCTTATCCTAAAAGGGTTTCACAGAGTTTCTTTCATTTATAGATTAATGTGTTCCATCACTTTGAAAAATGATTTTCATTGTTTCTCCATTTTTTTCCTTTTCAGTTTTTATTTTAGAATCAGAGCTTACATGTATAGATATGTTACAAAGTTATTGTGCACGATGCTGAGGTTTGGGATATGACTGAAGCTATTAACCAGGTAGTGAATGTTGTACCCATAGGTAGTTTTTCAGGCTCTGCCCTTCCTCCCTCTCTGTCCCCTCTACTAGCACTCAGTGTCTATTGTGCTCATCAACCACGGACTGGATAAAGAAACTGTGGTATATGTATACCATGGAATACTATGCAGCCATAAATAAGAACAAAATCATGTCCTTGCAGAAACTTGGATGCAGCTGGAGGCCATTTTCCTAAGTGAACTGATGCAGAAACAAAAAACCAAATACCACATGTTCTCACTTATAAGTGGGAGCTAAACATGGGTACACATGGGCATAAAGATTTTCCTTTGTGTTTCCTAATACAAAATTGTTGGTATTGTTCACATGGACCTATAATGTCTGAAGTTTTATGCATTTTTCCTTACAATTTTTCCCTTCTTTATATGAGATCATTTCTATTGACTTGTTTTTCAGTTCACTGATTCTTGTGTCATCTTAAATTGCTGGCGAGTCTGTCTAATACATTTTTCAGTTGAATTGTTGTATTTTTTATTTCTAGAATTCCCAGTAGGTCTGTTTTCATACTTTTGTCTCTGTTTGAGAGCCTCTATTTCTTGAGTCATTGGCTATACTTATTCCTTTTTAAGTCTTTTATTATAGGTTACATGATTCTTTGAACATATATTTGATAAGGGTGGAACACATAGACACCATGGAGATGGACCATAAGGCAGGGAGCTCAGAATTAGAGTAGTTGAATTTGGAGTCTCTGACTAGATGATGCTCTTGTGAGGTTTAATTATTTTCCATGTTTTATGTTTCTCATATTACAAATGGCTTCCATTTTTAAGATAGTAATTATATATGGAAATTCTGCTTATAAATGCCTGGAAATTTCTAACAGAAAAGTTGACGAGAAAATGGTCTTTTAGGCCCCCACACCAGCCTCTGCCTGGGACCTGACTTTGTCTTTGAGGTAGTGGAATATGCGATGAGGTTTTGAGTTGGGCAGTGAAATCACGGCAGGGCAGGCTGTGCTCTGGGTGCTGTGGAGAACAGGAGGACACTCCTTCAGTGTCAGTGATGCTGAGAGTTCAAGGGGAGACTCAGCATGGAGCTGCCTGTAAGTCACACTAGCACTGCTGTCTGGACAGTGATCGTTTCACAAGTGCACTCTGATGCCAGTGGATGGCCCAAACGTGGGCTCAGGTTGGACAAGGACAAAGCTTTAGGGATGACAATGTGGGGCTCATTTGATACTCTGAAGTTTCAGCACAACCATAATAAATCATATGGGAAGAGACAGGAATCACAAGGTTGTGATTTTTCATTTGGTATTAAAATATATCCCCTCTGCTCATTTTTCCCTCCAGAATGTAACTACTGATACGCATTTAACCAAAGTCACTGTTTTTAATTGTCATTTAAGTAACAGACAATCTGTGTGCACAGTTCTTAAGTAACTGGGAAGCCAGACCATCATTCTTATGGGTGAAGCCAGGAAGTGACTGTGGATGTGAACAAATGTGAGTTTCATGTACACATCTCCAAAGCCACAGGCCACTGATCTGGGGAGAACCTGCAGTCACTTCACTTTCCTATGCCCAGATGAGAGGACAGCTTGATCTGTGTTCTTCTGATGAACTCTAAAAACTGGACCATATTCTGAAGGTCTAGTTTGTCCTTCTTTTCTGTGCTAGAGGGACTGTCTCACTCACATGTATTGTACCTTCTGCACAGGACAGTCTGTGATACATACAACTTGTTTTCTGCTAAATACCCGTAAATCATGTCATTTATGAGTCTTCCATAGGTGTTAACTGTCCTATGGCTATGGGCTCTTCCAAAAGAATGGGCCAGAGGTGGAGCTGTGAAACTGTAGCTGGATGAAAAGTGTGTCAAGATAGGGTAAAGAAGTGGTAATAATAATGATAATATTCCAAATTATTCTGGGCTCTTGGCTGTGATTGCTGGTAAGTGTGAAAGAGTCTAGGTTTGGTTTTTATTAGTTTTATTTCAATTGATAAAGCGGTCAGAGAAAAGTGCACACATCTTGAGTGTGTGACTGAATAAAGTTTATGTGTAATTCATTGTCCAGATGGAATGATAGAATATTTCACATTCCCTTGTGCTTCCCTCATGGACAATCTTTGTCAGTTGTCACCCCTCACAGCCAGCAAAAGTTAACTGTCTTTCTGACATCTACACAATCATTTAGGTTTTCCTGTCTTGAACTTCATATAAATAGCATTAAGTGTATTTTTATCTTTTTAGACTTGGTATTATTCCTTACTACTTTTGAAGCCGTCATTTCTTCCAGTGGATTCAAGGCCCTTTCTGCTGTCATTTCCTGTGATTCTGAAGGATTTTGTCTCAATATCTTATAAGACATAACTGCTATGAATGAATGTATTTTGTTTATCGAATAATTTTTCTGCTTTTTCTTTAGATTCGAAGAATATTTTCAGTGGATATAGATTTGCTGGTTGCCTTCTTTTTTTTTTTTCCTTTCAGCATTTAAATATGTCATTTCACTGCTTCTAGCCTCTATTGGTCCTGATGAAAACTTATCCAATGGCTGTATGGTTGTTTCTCTGTACATAGTGTCTGATTTCATTCTTGATGCAATGAAGATTTTCTCTTTCTTTCAACATTTTAATATGATGTATTCAGTTATTAATTTCTATGCAGTATCTAAAAGGGTTTTATTAAATTTTTTATGTAAGATTATTTTTTCTTTCTTTTGAAAAGGTTTTGGTCATTATTTCTACAAATATTTTTTCAGCCACTTTTTCTTTCTCTCCTCCTTTGTGTCTCTTATTATACATTTGTTTGTATCCTTCACTCTGAGTTAAAAATCTCTGAAGTCTTCTACTTCTAAACATTTTCTTAAACTCAATAATTTCTATTCCTCTATTTTCAAGTTAACTGTTCTGCCATCTCAGTTTGCTATTAGACCTAGCTAATAAATATTTAAATTGGGTTATTGTACTTTTCATTTCTAGAGTTCTCATTTGGCCTTTTTTTGTACTTTCCGTTTCTTTTCTTGAGGCCCTACTTGCTGAATCTTCTTCTTTTTAATATTTTCTTTTTGTCAATGATCATAGTTTTAAAAATAATTATTTGAACATCTGCATATTAACTGTTTTGTAGTCTTCGCTAAAGCAAATAGTTAGGACAAGTTAGATACAGTTTTCATTGACTACTTTCTGTTGTTATTATTGTAGTTGCTTAATTTTTGTTTTGTTTTGTTCCTTCAACATAGATCATACTTTTCTGTTTTTTTCATAAATTTTTAAACTGAACTGTATATTTTTGATTATATTATAGTTCCTCTCTTTAGATTGTGGGTTTTCTTAATTTTATTTTTTTTAGAAACAGGGTCTCACTCTGTCACCCAAGCTGGAGTGTGGTGGCGTGATCATAGCTCGTTGCAGCCTCAACCTCTTGGGCTCCATGATCCTCCAGCTTCATCCTCCTGAGTAGCTGGGACGATAGGTGCAGGCCACCACTCTCTGCTATTTTTTTATTTTATTTTTTATTGTATTTTTTTTTTTTTTGGTCAAACATTATTTTATTTTTTATTTATTTGTTTTATTATTATTATTATTATACTTTAAGTTCTAGGGTACATGTGCATAACGTGCAGGTTTGTTACATATGTATACTTGTGCCATGTTGCTGTGCTGCACCCATCAACTAGTCAGCACCCATCAACTCGTCATTTACATCAGGTATAACTCCCAATGCAATCCCTCCCCCCTCCCGCCTCCCCATGATAGGCCCCGGTGTGTGATGTTCCCCTTCCCGAGTCCAAGTGATCTCATTGTTCAGTTCCCACCTATGAGTGAGGACATGCGGTGTTTGGTTTTCTGTTCTTGTGATAGTTTGCTAAGAATGATGGTTTCCAGATGCATCCATGTGTCTACAAAGGACACAAACTCATCCTTTTTTATGGCTGCGTAGTATTCCATGGTGTATATGTGCCACATTTTCTTAATCCAGTCTGTCACTGATGGACATTTGGGTTGATTCCAAGTCTTTGCTATTGTGAATAGTGCCACAATAAACATACGTGTGCATGTGTCTTTATAGCAGCAGCATGATTTATAATCCTTTGGGTATATACCCAGTAATGGGATGGCTGGGTCATATGGTACATCTAGTTCTAGATCTTTGAGGAATCGCCATACTGTTTTCCATAATGGTTGAACTAGTTTACAATCCCACCAACAGTGTAAAAGTGTTCCTATTTCTCCACATCCTCTCCAGCACCTGTTGTTTCCTGACTTTTTAATGATTGCCATTCTAACTGGTGTGAGATGGTATCTCATTGTGGTTTTGATTTGCATTTCTCTGATGGCCAGTGATGACGAGCATTTTTTCATGTGTCTGTTGGCTGTATGAATGTCTTCTTTTGAGAAATGTCTGTTCATATCCTTTGCCCACTTTTTGATGGGGTTGTTTGTTTTTTTCTTGTAAATTTGTTGGAGTTCTTTGTAGGTTCTGGATATTAGCCCTTTGTCAGATGAGTAGATTGCAAAAATTTTCTCCCATTCTGTAGGTTGCCTGTTCACTCTGATGGTAGTTTCTTTTGCTGTGCGGAAGCTCTTTAGTTTAATTAGATCCCATTTGTCAATTTTGGCTTTTGCTGCCGTTGCTTTTGGTGTTTTAGACATGAAGTCTTTGCCCATGCCTATGTCCTGAATGGTACTACCTAGGTTTTCTTCTAGGATTTTTATGGTATTAGGTCTAACATTTAAGTCTCTAATCCATCTTGAATTAATTTTCGTATAAGGAGTAAGGAAAGGATCCAGTTTCAGCTTTCTACTTATGGCTAGCCAATTTTCCCAGCACCATTTATTAAATAAGGAATCCTTTCCCCATTTCTTATTTCTCTCAGGTTTGTCAAAGATCAGATGGCTGTAGATGTGTGGTATTATTTCTGAGGACTCTGTTCTGTTCCATTGGTCTATATCTCTGTTTTGGTACCAGTACCATGCTGTTTTGGTTACTGTAGCCTTGTAGTATAGTTTGAAGTCAGGTAGCGTGATGCCTCCAGCTTTGTTCTTTTGACTTAGGATTGTCTTGGAGATGCGGGCTCTTTTTTGGTTCCATATGAACTTTAAAGCAGTTTTTTCCAATTCTGTGAAGAAACTCATTGGTAGCTTGATGGGGATGGCATTGAATCTATAAATAACCTTGGGCAGTATGGCCATTTTCACGATATTGATTCTTCCTATCCATGAGCATTTTATTTTTTAAAGATAAGGATGTCGCTATTTTGCCCAGCCTGGTCTCGAACTCCTCGCCTCAAGTGATCTTTTGGTATCAGCCTCCCAAAGTACTGGGATTACAAGCTTGAGTCACCATGTAAGGCTTGGAATTTGTTTCATTTTTTTGAGCATTTTAAAATTTTCTTCTTAGCTACTTGTCTGAACTTACTGATAGTACCTGACTTATGGCAGTTGGAGTTATAATTTTTTCACTTTCAGATAATGTGAAAGTGATATGCATTCAAGTAGAAATAGTACTTCCCGTATTCATACAACCATTCTATTTTCTCTTTCAGTACAGTATTCAATAAATTACATGAGATATTCAACACTTTATATAAGATAAGGTTTGTGTTAGACAATGTTGGCAAACTGTAAGCTAATGCATGTGTTCTGAGCACATTTAGGATAGGATAGGTTGAGCTATAACATTCAGTGGATTAGACATATTAAATGTAATTTCAATGCATGATATTGAAAAATCTGTATCTCACGTGGTGTTTGACCACTGATATCTCTGCTTTAGTTTGAATTTATAGGAACTGCACATGTAACTGCACATAGGTCAGCAATCATTTGAGAAGAAGTTTTGCTCAATTATCAATTATTGTATATCTGTCTTCTGTCAATCCATCTGTGTGTAGTTTAAAAAGCACATGCAAAATGCAGCCAGTTCTTACCTCTCTCGGGTTTTACTTTGCACCGGGCACTCCTGGGTCTCATCACTCATCTCTATAGCTTCTAAGTTACTAGGAATGTGTGCAGAGATTGTTTCAGCATATGGCTCTATCTTATCCAGGAATCTGCTACTTACTGTCAGCAGATGTACTAGTTGCCCCAATCAGGGCATCATCTTGGACTAGCAAAGCTATGGGCTTTTTCTGTTCATTTCCTGTGGAGTTCTGCATGTTTAGCTGGGAACACTGAAGAATTTTACTTCACTTCTTGGTTTTACTCAAGTCCACCCATTTAGGCAGCAAGCTGCTAGTTTTATTTGCTATCCTATATTGGTAACACTCTAGTTCTGTAATTCATGCTGATTGAGCTGGGGGTAGAAGCATGCTGTCACAGGCAAAAGGCTACAGACTTTTTCTCTCCTTACTCAAAGTACTAGTACTTTTTTTTCTATAAAGAATATACATCTTTAATTATTTTAGCTTCCTCAATTTTCAGAGTGCTGAAATAGTTTTGAATTTTTAGCTTTGTATTTATACGTGTGTTTGTTGTTTAATTTTGCACAGAAGATTTATTAAACTCTTTGTGATGCCATAAACAGAGATGCCTTCTAAAATGCATTTAAATGAACATAATAGCCACGCTGAAAGGGAATAAGGTTATGGACTAACATAAGTAATTTTGGACTTGAGAACTTGAACTCTGCACCCTCCGTGTAAAAAGAAACCAAGGTTCTAACAAGTAGAGAATCCTGATCCCTAGTTTCCACATTCATGAAGGAACGCCCTGTCAATTTTTAAGATGCCTTCTTTGTGTTGTAGAACTGAGCAAATTAGTGATTACACTCTACATAATGTGAGCTATGATTGTAGACCTAGCATCTTTAATAAAGATGAGAATTAGAAATAAAAATGGTTCAAAATAGGAGGAAACTTGTGGAATTGTTTAATAAGCACATTTTTCTTATTTATTTATGTATTTATTTATTTTTACTTACTTGTGTGTGTATGTGTTTTAAACTTATTGGGAAATACATTTAGACTTAAAATTTTAAAAATATAGCAAAGATGGTTCCCATATACTACTCCTCCAGCTTGCTCTAATGTCTGCCTCATAAATAACCACAGTATAAGTATCAGAACCATGAGATGAACATAGATATAATGTTATTAGTTAACTCATGTAAAATCCTATGTGGATTTCACTGATTTTCCCATTAATGCCATTTTTTATGTTATAAGATAAAATTCTGGTTTTCATATTTTATTTGGTTATCCTGTCCTTAATGTCTTAACATCTATGATAGTTTTTCACTTTTGTTTCTCTTTCATGGTCTTCAAACATTTGAAGTTTACTGGCCAGTTATGTTGAATAATGTCCTCCTAATTGGTTTTGTGTGATGTTTACTACTGATTCAATTCACACCATTAATTTTCGCAAGAATAATACAGATAGGATGTGTCCTCAGTGCTTCATATCAGATGTTACATAATGTCAACATGTCTTATAGGTGACAAAAAATGAATATGATCAATGAAATCCCTTTTGGAAGGAAGTCTTGGAGAAAAGTAATGAAAACAACTGCTTCTATCACTCTTTCTACTTGGTCATTTGCAGACGTCATTAGGAATAGTCTATTTCTTCCTTACCTAATATGCACTTTATTTTTACAGACTTTAATCCTTTTAGAGTCCACTGCATCATAGAGAAAACTGAAGAAATATTTTAGTTCACTTTTAAATAGCAAACGTTTCCATAATAACCATTTACCACTGAAACGTTGATAGCCTGAAGAAAAAAAAAAAGAATGGTATTTATTCAGCTATGGTAGTATCTTCACATGAACAGCTTTACGTTAGTCAACTATTTGGATGAATGCATAGAATTTTCTACTACTTAGAATGTTGCAGAATTCAAATGGAGCAGTGTAGCATGCACTGACCTACTTCTACTGGGAAAGTTAAGAAAGACTGGGGCTATATAAGGATTCATATAGAGAGACATTATTTCTGGAAACCTGAGATTCTGGGGCCTCAGGTGAAGAGAGTCCAAGAATCAGAGTCCAAATTATTCAAGGAGGGGTGTGTGTGTGTGTGTGTGTGTGAGAGAGAGAGAGAGAGAGAGAGAGAGAAACCACAAAATGTCCAATTAGAGCAGAGATGCTAAAACTGAGTGGCCACCACACTTGCTTTCTGTGACGGAAGCAGCTGGTATAATCAGTAAACACTGAGGGTCTTGTTGAGGTTTTTGTTTCATGTTCAGTCACTGTGGTTTCCAGTCACTATCCTGCTGACAGTAATAAACTGCAGCATCTTCAGGCTTCAGGCTGCTGATGGTGAGAGTGAAGTCTGTCCCAGACCCACTGCCACTGAACCTGTCTGGGATGCCAGTGGCCCTGCTGGATGCACCATAGATGAGGAGCCTGGGAGCCTGCCCAGGTTTCTGCTGGTACCAGGCTAACCTGCTGCCAACACTCTGACTGGTCCTGCAGGAGATAGTGGCTCTTTCCCCTGGAGACAAAGACAGGGTGGCTGGAGACTGCGTCACCACTGTTTCTCCGGTGGTATCTGAGATTGGAAATAAAACAGAAATGCACTATTATAATCTAGATCAAAACCACTGTCTTTGAGTAGAGCCAAAATTGTTGATCTACATTGAATTTTAATTATATTTCTTGCTGAGCAGAGGTGTCAGGAGTTTTCAGTGATGTGCAAAACCACCTCATGTTCCCCTCACCTGGGAGCCAGAGCAGCAGGAGGAAGAGAAGCTGTGCTGGGGCTTCCATGGTTCCCTCTGGGTCCTAACTGAGCAGTTCCTCCCCAGGGCTCTGACCCAGGCATTGATATGGGCTCTGGAAGGTAGGGCAGCTGGGAGGGACATGCAAAGCAGCTGGGGTGGGAGCTGGGCTTCCAGCTGCAGGGACCACCTGCTTCTTCCTCTCTGCACTGAGCATCCTGCACCTCCCTGGTTGTCAGGTCAGAAGAGTCTGTTGGCTCAGTCTGAGTGTAGAACTTCCCCCTGGTGATCACAGAATTTCACTCCTGTGTCTTTCTTCTCCTCAATTACCTCAATTCACCCAGATGATGTTTGGCATAACCGCGTTAAGAAAAATATAAAAAGCTGTGTTTACATTTATCTCTTCCTGTCCTCAATATGCCCAGTCATCTCTATAAGTGCATTATTGGATCGATGGAAATGAAGAGTCTGTTAGAACACAATCTTCCAGATATACCCTTCATTTGCTTGTTAGTAATGTTTTCTGAGGGTCCTGAAGCTTTCCATTAACCCACACACATACGCTCTTTGAAGTAAAAACTTCTGTTCACAGTCACATGTCCTGGCAGGCCCTGACATAGATGCTCCATGGCTTGCCGACTGCTTGAAATGAACCAAGTAACTTAACTTCCCTGTGTCTCAGTTTCCATGTCTGTGTAACTATGACAATAGTGGTACCTATCTTACAGTGCTTTAAACAATTTAAAGAAAATAAGATAAAACCTTTACAATAGTATTCAGGACATTATGTATGTGACAATTATTTTTGTTGTTTAGGTTTTCAGCATTATAGTCATCATCATTATCATAAATATACTTAGCATGGAAAACAGTCTCAAATCTAATCCAAGAATTTTTTTTTTTTTTTTTTTTTTTGAGACAGAGTCTTGCTCTGTTGCCCATGCTTGAGAGCAGTGGCATGATCTCTGCTCACTGCAAGCTCCGCCTCCCGGGTTCATGCCATTCTCCTGCCTCAGCCTCCCAAGTAGCTGGGACTACAGGCGCCCGCCACCTCGACCGGCTAATTTTTTTGTATTTTTTAGTGGAGACGGGGTTTCACTGTGTTAGCCAGGATGATCTCCATCTCCTAACCTTGTGATCCACCTGCCTCAGCCTCCCAAAGTGCTGGGATTACAGGCATGAGCCACCGTGCCCGGCCTCCAAGAATGTTTTATCCACAGTCAAATTAAATTCTAAGGCTTTTTCTTCAGTAACTGTACACAACTCTAAAAATCCTAATGAAGTGGTCTTAGTCTGTGCTAAAGTACTTAGACCTTCAATCATTCCTGCCCATCCCTGTCTAACGCATTACTTCTCATTATCCATTATCAAAATGTTACCGTATAAAAGATTGCCATGTCCTGTTGCTATCCTTCTTTCTTATGTAATCTTTATTCTACCTTGTTATCTTTTGTGTTTTTCTTGCCCCAGGACTGACAATAAGGAAAAGCTACCATCATTACTTGTGTGCTCACTCCAGTATAATTTTGTCGGGCTTGTTATCTTGGAAATGAGGACTGTGTCTTGCAAAGAAACATATTCTCTGGGGCAATGTGTTATCAAAAAAAAAAAAAACATTTTATCTACTTATGATCCAATAATTAATTTAGACTGACTTCAGATTTTTCTTTAATGACAAAAAGAAGAAGCTGATATAAGAGGAAAATACAATACAATAGAGAACACAAGCTATTATAACTCTTGCTTCATGGATTTTTATATATCTATTAGACATATGCTGGGTATATGTGTGCAATGATAATCTAAAAACTGAATGGTAACTGGCTTAAGGAATGCCTGCATTACACTGAGTCTTGCTCACTTTTCCAATTATGAAAAGAAAGCTACAGCACTATTTGTATGAGTATCAAACCTTCTAGCTGCTGTGATAGAGGCAGAGCTGATTGACTGAGATAAAAGCCTTGGAAGTAGTAGATGTTTGTTCTGTGATGTTCTGGTGTTGCTGTGGCTGCTGTTAGGAAATACGGTGGGAGTGAAATCAAGTAGATTTACAAGCTCTTCTCTTCCTCAAACTCACAGCTCCCTCTAGAGATGGACAGATGGTGGTGCAGGAATCTCTGACACCTTAGAAGCCTTTTGCTCTTTCCAGAATGTTTCCTGACAAGTATTGTTTTGAGTCACAGATTAGGTGGAATTGGGTGTAGAAGAAAGGACTAGAGCAAGGGAAGAAGTTTTCCTTCCCAGGTAGTGGTTGTTGGCACAGGGAAATGGAATTTTTCATAGATTCATGCCACACTTTTATCATGTTGAGGAGAGAGGCATCAAACCAGGCTCATTCCTGAAAGAATCATTACATTATTTTAGAGAGAAGGAACTAGCAATTTCTTGTCAAATAGATGTTTAAAATTTAAAGCTACTGATTTATTTATTTATTTATTTATTTATTTATTTATTTATTTATTTTGAGATAGAGTCTCGCTGTGTTACCGAGGCTGGAATGCAGTGGCACGATATTGGCTCACTGCAACCTCCGTCTCTCTGGTTAACACAATTCTCCTGCCTCAGTCTCCCAAGTAGCTGGGATTACAGGTGCGTGCCAACATACCTGTCTAATTTTCATATTTTTAGTAGAGACGGGGCTTCACCATGTTGCCCCGGCTGCTCTGAAACTCCTGACCTCAGGTGATCTGCCTGCCTTGGCCTCCCAATATGCTGGAATTACAGGCTTGAGCCACTGTGCCCGGACCTACTGATGTATTAATATTCATCTTCTTGAATACACCAAGTGGTAAAGTGCAAATCCACAATTTAAACTTGAGATTTCTACTCCTATGTGAACTAGTGAGGAACAAAAAATTTCTATTGGTTGGGAGATGATGCTTGACAGTGGTCAGTTTGTGAAGTGGAGGCTTATATCACAGTATTTTTACAGTGTTACATATGAAAATGGTGAATGGCCTCACACCCAGAAGAATCAGCGTTTCTCATGAGCCATACTACCACAAGAAAGAACTGAATTGAAGCCTGTGACTACCTGATGAAGGGTGTATAAAGAAGAGGGAAGGAAAAAGGACACAAAACACAATATGGTACATGGAAAGGAGAAAGTCATTACACAGCCTATAAGAGTGAAATAATTAAAGAGAGGATATTACGAGTAGTTTTTGACAACTAACTTGACAAAAGTGGTGCAAGGCGGGTTCTTGGCCTCCCTTAGGAAGGAGCGCAGTGTAAGCGGGTGGTGGAAGGAAACGGCTTTACCGAGGTGGCGGTTACAGCTCTGTGACTGCTCTTGTGGAACGGAGCTACCCACACACAGGCAGTGTGCCGGGAGCAGCAGCGCAGGGGCAGTTTTACAGTCGTATTTATCCCCTCTTTTAATGACATGCTAATTAAGGAATGGGTTATTCAGAAGTAGCTAGAAGATGGACATTAACTTTCAGGTGTTGCCATGACAATGGCAAACTGATTTGGCCCTGGTGGGCATGTCTTATGGACAGGTGGTTCCAGTGTCTCTTCCTTGTGTCAGCTAGTCTTCAATCTGGTCCCGGGTTGAGTCCACCCACCTCCTATCTCATTGCCCCTCAGAGATTAGATACTCCTTCTTAATCTTAAGGGGACTGCAGAAGAGCAGAGTCCATTTTCCATAAGTGCTTCCTGTTGACTTTATGGGTGCAGACCTTCCCTAGCATTTGAGGAGTAAAAATCTTTGGTACCTGAACTAAGGGGCCCAATGGCAGGATGCTTTCATTTGTGGGGTCAGAAGATAGAATGGATTGGAAGATTTTGACAAACCGTATCATCTTTACATGAAATTTAGAAATTTAGACGATATGAACTTTATTAGGAGATTAAACAAGATAATTATAATTGGAAGAGAGAGAAAAATTAATGCTCCTACGTCCACCCACAGAACCACGTTATTAATCTATGTGTTTGCAAAACAACAGCCTTAAATTTTCTAGCTTTTATAAAAGGAGGTTGTGGCGTCCACCTTTTGTGCCTGCAGGACCTCATAAGAAACAGGTTTAATCCTGGACAGCTGTACCCAACTAGTGACTTCCTGAAGCCTAACAGTAGTTAGAGTAATTAAGAATATCTGATAAGGGCCCCTTTATTCTGGTTATTATTGATTCTTGGGGGAACACTTCGCTGTTGTTTCTTGAGAGAGAGTCTCGCTCTGTTGCCCAGGCTGGAGTGCAGTGACACAATCTCGGCTGGGCTCACTGCAACCTCTGCCTCCTGGTTTCAAGCTATTTTCATGCCTCAGCCTCCTGAGTGGCTGGGATTACAGGCGTGTACCTAGATGACCAGGTAGTTTTTTGTAATTTTAGTAGAGATGTGGTTTTTCTATGTTGGCAAGGCTAGTTTTGAACTCCCAGCCTCAGGTGATCCACCCACCTCAGCCTCCCAAAGTGTTGAGGTTACAGGCGTGAGCCATTGCACCCAGCCAGTTCCTTCTTTTTAAGTTTTTAGTAAGATTTAGTCTTCTGGTTAAACAGAAGAGCTACTATTTTCTTTTGTGTGAAGGGGCACTATTTTATTTTCATAATTTTAAAAGGCCTTTTGAATCTGGCCTACATTTCAAATAGGGGTTGAGCAAGGTGTGTCTGACTCCCTGTTTCCCACATGGCCTTAATTAGATTTTATTATGTTTCTTTGGTAGTTTCTTTGGCCAAGGGGTTTGGAATCAAAAAATTTATAGCCAATTAAATATTTTAGGCCAGACATTATGGAGGTTGGAGGCACTCATTAGCCCTTAAGCAGGGAAATCATGAGGTCAGGAGACAGAGGCTATCCTGCTTAACACGGGGAAACCCCATCTCTACTAAAAATAAAAAAAATTAGCTGGGCGTGGTGGCACGTGCCTGTTTTCCCAGCTACTCGGTAGGCTGAGGCAGGAGAATCGCTTGAACCCAGGAGGTGGAGGTTGCAGTGAACCGAGGTCACACCACTGCACTGCAGCCTGGGTGACAGAGTGAGACTCTATCTCAAAGAATATATATATATTTTAAAGCTGTATAAAATAAAAAAGAAACCCCCAAATAAGGTTATTTATGTTAAAAAACCAAGTCCATAGAATAATACTATGTTGGGGGAAAACATTGCTTCCACAGACCTCTAAGACAAAACTCTTTAGCATAAGGCTGCAACAACAGTCAGAACTGGAGGTGAAAAAGTCACAGCAGCTGATGATGAAGCAAAAGGAGACAGCAATGATCCCAGGCCTTTTTAAAGGAAGAACAAGCTGAAAGCAGCAAAACACAACAGTTGAATCTCTAAGACACTAATCTCAGAAGTTTTAAAAGAAACTCGTTATCAAATCAAAGGCAAAATTTTCTGTTTTACTTTTTTTTTTTTTTAGATAGTCTCGCTCTGTCACCCAGGCTGGAGTGCGGTGGCGCGATCTTGGCTCACCACAACCTCCACCTCCCAGGTTTCAGCCGTTCTCCTGCCTCAGCCTCCGAGTAGCTAGGATTACAGGTACATACCACTGCACCTGGCTAATATTTGCATTTTTAGGAGAGATGGGGTTTTGCCGTGTTGGCCAGGCTGGTCTTGTACTCCTGACCCCAAATGATCCACCCTCCTCGGCTTCCCAAAGTGCTGGGATGCAGGCGTGGGCCACCGCACCCAGCCTCAAAAACAAAATTTTCTATAATTTAGGAAATCAGTAACTTAAGAAAACCCAGTTTCAATATGCAGACCATTTTCTAGAAATTGACTGGGCCATCATTGTTCTCATCTCAGATTTCCACTTCCTGCATAGAAGGTGTAGGAAGAGGTAGCAAGATGTTATGAAAGTGGACTCTAAGCATTTGTTAGTGAACAAAATATGACTAAAGCACTATTTTTATATTTTAATTTTTATTTATTGTTATTATTTTTTGAGACAGGGTGTCACTCTTTTACCCAGGCTGGAATACAGTGGTGCAATCTCAGCTCACTGCAACCTTCGCCTCCTGGGTTCAAGCAATTCTCGTGTCTCAGCCTCCCAAGTAGCTGGGATTACATGCATGCATCACCATGTCCAGCTCATTTTTTTTCGTATTTTTCGTAGAGACAGGTTTCACTGTGTCGGTCAGGTTGGTCTTGAACTCCTGACCTCAAATGATCCGCCCACCTTGACCTCCTAAAGTGCTGGGATTATAGGTGTGAGCCAGCATGCTCGGCCTTAAAGCAGTATTTTTATTAAATAAAATATAGAAGAAAAAGTGTAAATAAAGTGACAACAAGAAAACAAAGTGCCGTTATGTAAAACGATACCTTTAGGGCAGAAAACAAGAAAAGGCCAACGAAGATTCCCATAAGGTGAGGCTCCAATCCACAATCCTAAGAGGAATGTCAATGCTGAAAACCGGGGAGCATCCAGGGAGTGGTCAACAATACCAAATGCTGAATCCCAGAGTACCCGAGTATCAGCCTAGGAGTGTCCCCACACCAAATGCCAGGAAGCTCTGGAATATCCAGGGGCTGATGAGTGCAGGAAATCCTGGAGCCTCAGTGGGGTTGCCAACAGTGAGCCCCAAAGGCCTGGTTGGGGCCATAGAACAATGTGACTCTGGCTTCTTAGAGTCAATGTTATGCCCAGACCGTTTATTCCCCAAAGAAGACCACCAGAGTCCAGAGTCAAAGCTAAGCAGCAAGGATCTTTATTACAGGTTCGAACCTGGAACTCTCACTCGCTCACGAAACGAGACGGGCAGGAGAGCTCCCCCACTGAGCTCCGAGCAGTGTTATATAGTCTAAGAAAAGTGGGCATAGAATTATTATACAAATCAGATATATGATTGGCTAGTGTTTGAACAAGGCGATTTGGCTGACTATGATTGGTTCCCGCCATTTCTGATATTTCGGTTCAACCTTTGAGGTGGGAGAGCAGTTTTACACAAAGGCAGTTAATTATATTGCATCAGGTTGCCCAACTGGTTTATGGCAGCAAGAGTTTATCTTACTTAAACACGTCTTGTGACCTTGCCTCAGAACTTACAAAATCTCGGGTACGTGCAGAAAAACAGGTACTCACAGAACTTACGAAGTCTCTGGTATGTGCAAAGATTAGAGAGCAGAACAAAGGGTTTAGCAATAGGGTGTAGCGGGAGGCGGGGAGGGGGGGGGAGCGGGTACACATCTATCTTTGCGTCCTTTCATCAACAGAACAGGAGAATTCTTACGACCAAGTGTGCTGCCTTAAACAATTGCACAAACATAATTAGCAGCGAGCCAAAGCCAAAACTGCAAAGCAAACACATATATTGGGGCAGAAAATAAGATAAAATGACTGATGGATAAATCAAATGGCATTTGAGGAAAAATGACTAAGGGAAGGAGCAATGAGGATGTCGTCAGGTGTGCTATGGGGGACTTCAAATGGACTATCTAGCCCGAGGCCTGATTCCCCGGATCATCTGAGATAGGGCAGGTGGGCAGAGGGGACCCTTACAGGTGTGCAGGAGCCAAAATGGTGCCAAGCAGTCTCTAATGTGGGGCCTGCATGAAGATCTCTCCAGGCTCCCCAGCTTGGGTGGGTTGAGCTCCTGCAGGGGAACTGGTGCACGGAGCTGCTGGGCTGCATGAAGCAGTGGCTCCGTGGCCACTTGCCCATCTGCTTGACTCCACCGCCTGTCGGGAAAGATGATGGCTCTTAAAACAGCCTTTGGCCAGTGTTAACTGCTCTGCAATGTTAGCAATTCTGTAGCTTTGATGGCTGTAGCGCTGATCACCATCTCGCCCTCTCTCACTGGTCCCTGTCTTGCCATTTCTCCAATAGCTGTCTTGCCCATTGCTGATCGCTATGTCCATCTTCTAACAAAATACCATGTCGTGCTGTCTCTTGCTGTCCGGCTTCTCCGCTGTTTCCACTGACTCACTGCCACATCAAACGCTGCCTCTCACCATGTCCCCTAGGGTTCATATTTTCTGTACTTCCTCTCTTAAAAAAAGTAACATCAATTCCATTTGTTCTCGCTTTACATGGGCTAGATCTACGGCCCCAGCAAATACCCTAACACCCTGTGTTGACAACTTATTCATTATTGTATTAAGTCTAAATGTTCACATGCTTATCATATCATTTCTTCCAATGTAATGGTATAATTGTCATGTCAACTATTTGGATTAAGAACCATCAACCAGAAAACCACAGCCCTGACTAAATAGAGTATTTCAAGCTGTTTAGTTGGCATAACAGTGATGAGTCTACAGCTCATTTTCAAGATATAAATATTCTGTTTATGGGAGTAATAGCACCATTCACACAGTTAGTGTTTCAGAGCCTCCACTACATCTGACAGCATAGCAATTCAATAACACAAGGGTTTGTGTGCCAGCTTTGCTTGACTAATAATGGGTTTTTCCCTGTCTATAGGGAAAGCTGTACCTGTGCACATGACAAGAGCATGAGATACCCTTTCTTAACTTTTTTGGAGGTAAATAAGTTGTTTGATCCAAAGCCATATTATGGAAGAATTTCCTGACTCTAATGAAAGCACTTGGAAAATCCTTAAATGATGTTTATGCAGAAATATAACCAAAAAGAAAGGCAAATTCATATATAGGAAAATAACCCGTGCCCTTTTCGTGTTACATGAGGTCCACCAGTATCACCTGACCCCAGCTGTTCGTCTGATCCCTGATGTGTGTTACAATGTTACGGGTTCAGGAGGGGTCATTCTTCTTGGCAAGTTAGGTGTTCAGAAGAGCCAGTAGCCCTTTAAGTCTCAGTTATTTGAAATTCATATTATTGAGTCCCCATAGGAACCTCCATAACATTAGTTCATGACACTCCCTGGGAAAGCTGGGAAAGGTGACTGACTGAAGTCCATGGTGTTGAATCATCCTCATGGTTAAAAATCACCTGCTCATTAATGGCATTTTGATTAATATTTACTGGGAAAGCATTTTTTAAAATTTTGGCTCATATTTGAAACGTCTAGTCATAGCTCTTCCAGAATCACTTTGTCTGCAATCATTTTATTGCATTTCTTTGAAGATCTGATGATCTGTCAAAACCAACAGCCAATATTATTACATTGCTGTTATGTTGGGGAAAGCTGAATGTTGGGAGAAACTGAGGCAGGGCTTGCATGTCTTACATAATGTAAAACAGTCTTGGAACACATCCGGGGTCCAGGGTCTAAAACCCCTCGTGGCCTTTGGAACACCAAGCTCTGTGCTAAAGAGTAGAAGGCTACTCTGATGTACCATAATCTAAGCCCAGGGCATAAAATCCCTTGTGGCTTGGATAGAATCCAGGGCTCGTGGCTCTGGAATGTATCTACACTTGCTGGCTCCTTTCTCCTTGCTCTCCCAGGATTGATTGTATTTTGAGTTAAAAGAACCTGCTCTCCATTATCTCAACTAGCAGAGCAAATGCTAAACTATCACAGGTGTAAATCATGTGTTTAATGCAATGCGCCCTTTTGACCTCCACATTCTCACCACCTGTTTCTTTGTTGGATTACTAATAAATAGCATGGGCTCCCAGAGCTTGGGGCCTTCGCAGCCTCCATACACTAGCGATGGCCCCTGGTGCCCACCTTTCTCTCTCAAACTGTCTTTTCTCAATCCTTTGACTCTGCTGGACTTTGTCACCCCTACGACCTGGTGCTGGGTCTGATCACCCCAACACTGTTATCGTTGCAATGTGATCATCAGATGTAACCCTTGCAGTTTACTCATTGTTATCATTTTTACATTTCCAGGGCTTCCTTGACAATGGCACTGATGTGACTCCATCCAGCATCCATTGTTGTGAGAACTCTATTTGGCATATCGTCACTGAACATAACGGAGACTTTCAATGGATATAATGGTTAATATTCAACATTAGTCAAAATTTGCTCTTGGCCTACCCTTGGAGCTCCACTGAGTTGGAAAAATATTTTAGGTAGGGACTAGCATTTGGTAGAATTTTAAAAATAAAGACTACAAAGAAATTTTCTGTAGCAAGAGTGAGAAGTATATGTGGTCCAGAATGCCATTATTTCATGGAATGTTTCAAAAAATTTTTAATGTATTTAATTTAGAGAAGAATTTTATAAATATGCATATATTACATATATGATAGAATAAATGTACTTAAATATGAATACTATATATATTTTTATTCAACATTTTATCAAAAACATATGTATACGCTTCTATGTATCTTATATACACATATGCATAGTTTACTATAAAGAAGGTAAATTTTAATTTTTTATTGAAATAGTAGTTTTAATTTTGTCTTTAATTTTCTTTTAATAACTTCATAATTTGATTACTGAATATTCACATTTATACCACCAATTTAAGAAAAAATACATGTGTGTACATGTAGGTAGAGGTGTAAATACTGTATCAGTAAGCTTTTATGCATAATGATTGGTAAC
>NC_037681.1:100767-181805 GCF_003255815.1 Theropithecus gelada
GAGTCAAAGGATTGAGAAAAGACAGTTTGAGAGAGAAAGGTGGGCACCAGGGGCCATCGCTAGTGTATGGAGGCTGCAAAGGCCCCAAGCTCTGGGAGCCCATGCTATTTATTAGTAATCCAACAAAGAAACAGGTGGTGAGAATGTGGAGGTCAAAAGGGCGCATTGCATTAAACACATGATTTACACCTGTGATGGTTTAGCATTTGCTCTGCTAGTTGAGATAATGGAGAGCAGGTTCTTTTAATTCAAAATACAATCAATCCTGGGAGAGCAAGGAGAAAGGAGCCAGCAAGTGTAGATACATTCCAGAGCCACGAGCCCTGGATTCTATCCAAGCCACAAGGGATTTTATGCCCTGGGCTTAGATTATGGTACATCAGGATAGCCTTCCACCTTTTAGCACAGAGCTTGGTGTTCCAAAGGCCACGACGGGTTTTAGACCCTGGACCCTGGACATGTTCCAAGACTCTTTTACATTATGTAAGACATGGAAGCCCTGCCTCAGTTTCTCCCAACATTCAGCTTTCCCCAACATAACAGCAATGTAATAATATTGGCTGTTGGTTTTGACAGATCATCAGGTCTTCAAAGAAATGCAACAAAATGATTGCAGACAAAGTGATTCTGGAAGAGCTATGACTAGACGTTTCAAATATGAGCCAAAATTTTAAAAAGTGCTTTCCCAGTGGATATTAATCAAAATGCCATTAATGAGCAGGTGATTTTTAACCATGAGGATGATTCAACACCATGGACTTCAGTCAGTCACCTTTCCCAGCTTTCCCAGGGAGTGTCATGAACCAATATTATGGAGGTTCCTATGGGAACTCAATAATATGAATTTCAAATAACTGAGACTTACAGGGCTACTCTGGCTCTTCTGAACACCTAACTTGCCAAGAAGAATGACCCCTCCTGAACCCGTAACATTGTACCACACATCAGGGATCAGACAAACAGCTGGGGTCAGGTGATACTGGTGGACCTCACGTAACATGAAGAGGGCACTGGTTATTTTCCTATATATGAATTTGCCTTTCTTTTTGGTTATATTTCTGCATAAACATCATTTGAGGATTTTCCAAGTGCTTTCATCAGAGTCAGGAAATTCTTGCATAATATGGCTTTGGATCAAACAACTTATTTACCTCCAAAAAAGTTAAGAAAGGGTAGCTCATGCTCTTGTCATGTGCACAGGTGCAGCTTTCCCTATAGACAGGAAAAACCCATTATTAGTCAAGCAAAGCTGGCACACAAACCCTTGTGCTATTCAATTGCTATGCTGTCAGATGTAGTGGAGGCTCTGAAACACTAACTGTGTGAATGGTGCTGTTACTCCCATAAACAGAATATTTATATCTTGAAAAATGAGCTGTAGACTCATCACTGTTATGCCAACTAAACAGCTTGAAATACTCTATTTAGTCAGGGCTGTGGTTTTCTGGTTGATGGTTCTTAATCCAAATAGTTGACATGACAATTATACCATCAAATTGGAAGAAATGATATGATAAGCATGTGAACATTTAGACTTAATGCAATAATGAATAAGTTGTCAACACAGGGTGTTAGGGTATTTGCTGGGGCCATAGATCTAGCCCATGTAAAGCAAGAACAAATGGAATTGATGTTACATATTTTAGAGAGGAAGTACAGAAAATATGAACCCTAGGGGACCTTCTGGAATGTTTCTATTTATTGCCATTTCCTCTGGTAAAACTCAGAGAAGATTTCAACAGTCATCAGGATGAAGTTCTAGGGATCACAGTCATGTGAAGCATTCCCTGCACTTGGATCCCCAGTGAGACAAAGGGAAGATGAAACGCATAGTGGGATATGGAGGGGTAAACACCAGGGACAGCCTCCTGGTCAGTTTAAACCCTGAAAAGTGTATTTATTTTTTCTCTTTAGATTTACTACTGAATCATTTGGATCTAAGAAAAGCGATTATGGCTGGTTAGGCAGAAAGGTGTTTATTATCATGAATTAATGGATAGAAAACATTTGGGGAAACCAGAGTGGCAACTCAGGCAACTCCAAGTACTCCTTTTGCTATTCTTTGATCCTCTCCCTGCCCTGTGTTTTCCACAGTCAAAAAGGATACCCTCATTTTGATAGAAACCTGGCAAGTGAAGATATTGTGCCCACAGGACTGGGCTGCCTGGCTGTGACCCAGACCAGGAAAATGATCACATTTGAGTGAGATCAGGCACTTCCCCTCCCTCATCTCCATCCAAAACCACTTTGTAGTGACACAGCTGATGGGCAGTCTTCACCACATCTGGGATTTAGGAAGCCAAGGACATGAGGAGTAGCCTTTCCAGATGCTACCATAGAGAAAGTATTGCCAGAAACTAGAGAATAAAATAAATATGAAAGAAGCTGGTGACAATAACTAAATGCGTCATGCATATATGTATTTTAAATAATTTAATCTTTTCTATACACCCTTTCTTTAAAAAAAAATTCAAAGTGCTATATTCAGCCACCTTTAAAATTTAGGCCAAAAATTAAATAATAAGTAGACACATTAATGACTCATGAGAGAAGAACATTTTTTCCTAGATGGTGTTGGGCTGAACAGATTGGCGGTTCCCCACATTTTGGGGAGCATAGTGCTACATGGGTAGCATGATGTTCTTTGTAAAGGAAATCTTTATGTTGGGTTGTAGCATTTTGCTGTTGATACTAGTAATTTCTGGAAATTCAAGTGTAGAAACACATGTATTTATAATAGAAAGCCACAGCGTGGACTTGGACAGAAATAACCCCTGTACCCGTGAAAACAGATGAATCTACATGAGACTGAAATGAAGATGACATCAACACAGGCAGGGCTGCAGAGAAATGGGTCACCTCTCTAGTAGTTGATAGCAGAGCTGCTGTCCTTCTGGGGACAGTGGTGAGAAGAGCTGCTCTCTTTTCTGCAGGAGACAGCTTGAATGTGGAGTTTCAGGCAGCAGGAGCTCCTCCCCAGCCTGCACCAGAAGTGCCATTCTTGGAATAGTTCCAGAGGCTTTGACTGGAGCCTGTTCCTTAAGGCTTTTCAACAGTTTGCAAGGAATTTAAAATCCTCTAGTAAATCCTTTTATGCTTCATGGATTTGACATTAGCAACAGGGAATATACACCATTTACAGTGACATCATTCACAGCCTCCTTTTTCTTGTGGCTAAATATAATGCTTTCCAGGAGGACCTGCCAGAGGAAGCCAATGTGAACAACAATCCATGTCACCAAAAATGCAAGACAAATAAGCTCAAGAAAGCCACTGGTTTCTCATGTAGCTGCACTGTCCCCTGGCACAAAATGGGAGAGTGTAAAACTCTTAGCTCCACCATCAGAGAGATGGTGCAGTGTGAACTTCTGAGCATAGTCAGTCAGTATTTATAGACATTTACATACTGACACCTTTAACACCATAATACAGGCAAAAGTAAAAAAGAAGGTAAATTGGGCTACATAAAAATGTAAAATGGGCATCAAAAGACATAACACAGTGAAAAGACAACATGTGGAATAGAAGAAAATATTTGTAAATCATATATCTGATAAAGGGTTAATAATATCTACTGTATAAAAATAAGTCCTAGTCCTATATGTCAACATTAAAATAAAATACCTGATTAAAAATGAGAAAAGTACATGAATCGACATTTCTCTAAAGAATATTCTTTAGAGATAATTAGATAACTAGCATAGGAAAAGATACTTAACATTATTAATCCTCAGAAAAATAAAAACAAACCCACCTCACACCTATCAGGACTTTTTTTTCTTCCGATAGAAAATGACCAGTCTTGGTGAGAATTTAGGGAATTGGAACTCCCGTGGACACTGCTGTGGTTATATAAATGGCTCACCTGCTGTGGGAAACCAGATGGAGATTCCTCAAAAAATTAATAATGGAAATAATACGTAACTCAGCAATTCCACTTTTGGACATATATCCAAGTAATTAAAGACATAAGCTTGAGGAGATATTTGTATACCCACATTCAGAACTGAATTATTCACAAGAGTCCAAAGCTAGAAGCAACTCAAATGATCACAGAGGAGGAACTGGTAACCCAAATGTGGTATATGCATACAATAGCATGTTATTTAGCTTTTAAAAGAGAAATTCTGACACATGCTACAACATGGATGTAACTAGAGGACATTACACTAAGTGAAATGATCCAGTCACAAAAAGATTACTGAGTTGTGATTTCACTTTGGTATTTGCAGAACAGTTTCCATTTGTCTAGAATCAACCCAGTCCTCTTCCCTTTCTTGCTTGTAGTTTTCTGGAATAACTGTAGAATGTTCTGGAACTGTAGCATCCTGAGATCGGGCATGATTGACCAGAACAGCCTGAGTTCCGTTTCTGTCCCTACTAGAAACAGGAATTTCTTCAACACTCTAGCCCAGTGTGTCATGTGATTCTAAGACATAAAACCCAGGGTGGGCTGCATTCCAGGGTCCCTGAGCTGCAGTCCTTGTGGGGTATGTGTGGTCTAGAATCGTTCAGGCCCTGGCAGCTTTGTGCTTTCTCTGGCTGACTCTCTGTAGGTAGTAATCCACTTCATGTAACTGGTTGTGCATGGGAATTGTGTCTCACTAGATTTGGGTAAGTTGGCAACCAGTGCACAGCAAACCTTCTTGGCAAAATTGGTGCAGTTAGAAGGTTGGATTCGAGAAAACCATGGCTTATTGGTGAAGCTGGAGGAACAATACTCTCCAGTACCTGGCCCAGGACAGAGACATCAGCCTGGGGATGCAACGGCTGGACATGCAGATGGATGTTTAATGAGGAGGGAGGATAAATAGGACATGGTGAGAGGCAGCATTTGATGTGGCACTGAGTTAGTAGAAACAGCGGAGAAGCCGCACAGCAAGAGACAGCACGAGATGGTATTTTGTGAGAAGATGGACATAGCAATCAGCAATGGGCAAGACAGCTATGGGAGAAATGGCAAGACAGCAACCAGTGAGAGAGGCTGAGACGGTGATCCACGCTACAGCCATCAAAGCTACAGAGTTGCTAACATTGCAGAGCAGTTAACACTGGCCAAAGGCTGTTTTAAGAGTCATCATCTTTCCTGACAGGCGGTGGAGTCAAGCAGATGGGCAAGTGGCCACGGAGCCACTGCTTCATGCAGGCCAGTAGCTCCGTGCACCAGTTTCCCCTGCGGGAGCCCAACCCACCCGAACTGGGGAGCCTGGAGAGATCTTCACGCAGGCCCCACGTTAGACACTGCTTGGCACCATTTTGGCTCCTGCACACCTGTAAGTGTCCCCTCTGCCCACCTGCCCTATATCAGATGATCCAAGGAATCAGGCCTTGAGCTAGATAGTCCATTTGAAGTCCCCCATAGCACACCTGACGACATCCTCGTAGTCATTTCTCATCTAATGTCATTGTATTTATCCATCAGTCATTTTATTTTATTTTCTGCCCCGATATACGTGTTCGCTTTCCAGTTTTGGCTTTGGCTCACTGCTAATTATGTTTGTGCAATTGTTTAAGGCAGGACACTTGGTTGTAAGAATTCTCCTGTTCTGTTGACTCTAAGAAGCCAGAGTCACATTGTTCTATGGCCCCAACCAGGCCTTTGGGGCTCACTGTTGGCCACTCCACTGAGGCTCCAGGAATTTCCTGCACTGGTCAGCCCCTGGATATTCCAGGGCTTCCTGGCATTTGGTGTGGGGACACTCCTAGGCTGATACTCAGGTACTCTGGGATTCAGCATTTGGTATTCTTGGCCACTCCCTGGATGCTCCAGAGTTTTCAGCATTGACATTTCTCTGAGGATTGTGGATTGGAGCCTCACCCTATGGGAATCTTCATTTGCCTTCTCTTGTTTCCTCCCTTAAAGGTATCATTTTCCATAACGGCATTGTGTTTTCTTGGTGTCATTTTATTTGCCTTTTTCTTCTACATTTTATTTAATAAAAATACTGCTTTAAGGCCGGGCATGGTGGCTCACGCCTGTAATCCCAGCACTTTAGGAGGCCAAAGTGGGTGGATCATTTGACGTCAGGAGTTCAAGACCAACCTGAACAACACAGTCAAACCTGTCTCTACTAAAAAGATGAAAAAAATGAGCTGGACATGGTGGTGCATGCACGTAATCCCAGCTACTGGGGAGGCTGAGACACGAGAATTCCTTGAACCCAGGAGGCGAAGGTTGCAGGGAACTGAAATCGCACCACTGCACTCCAGCCTGGATAAAAGAGTGACACCCTGTCTCAAAAAATAATAACAATAAATAAAAATTAAAATATAAAAATAGTGCTTTAGTCATATTTTGTTCACTAACAAATGCTTACAGTCCACTTTCATAATGTCTTATTACCACTTCCTACACCTTCTATGCAGGAAGTGGAAATCTGAGATGAGAACAATGATGGCCCAGTCACTTTCTAGAAAATGGTCTACATATTGAAACTGGGTTTTCTTAAGTTACTACTTTTCTAAATTATAGAAAATTTTGTTTTTGAGGCCGGTGCAGTGGCTCACGCCCATATCCCAGCACTTTGGGAGGCCGAGGAAGGTGGATCGTTTGGGGTCAGGAGTACAAGACCAGCCTGGCCAACATGGTAAAACCCCATCTCTACTAAAAATACAAAAATTAGCCAGGCGCAGTGGTATGTACCTGTAATCCTAGCTACTCGGGAGGCTGAGGCAGGAGAACGGCTGAAACCCGGGAGGTGGAGGTCGTGATGAGCCAAGATCGCGCCACCGCACTCCAGCCTGGGGGACAGAGCAAGATTCTATCTTGGGGGAAAAAAAAAAAAGTAAAACAGAAAATTTTGCCTTTGATTTGATAACAAGTTTCTTTTAAAACTTCTGACATTCGTGACTTAGAGATTCAACTGTTGTGTTTTGCTGCTTTCAGCTTGTTCTTCCTTTAAAAAGGCCTGGGATCACTGCTGTCTCCTTTTGCTTCTTCATCAGCTGCTGTGACTTTTTCACCTCCAGTTCTGACTGTTGTTGCAGCCTTGATGCTGAAGTGTTTTGTCTTAGAGTTCTGTGGAAGCAACGTTTTCCCCCAACATAGTATTATTCTAGGTACTTGGTTTTTTAACATATATAACCTTATTTGGGGGTTTCTTTTTTATTTTACACAGCTTTAAAATATGTATATATTCTTCTTTGAGTTGGAGTCTCACTCTGTCACCCAGGCTGCAGTGCAGTGGTGCCATCTTGGTTCACTGCAACCTTCACTTCCTGGGTTCAAGCGATTCTCCTGCCTCAGCCTACCAACCAAGTAGCTGGGAAAACAGGCACGTGCCACCATGCCCAGCTAATTTCTTTTATTTTTAGTAGAGATGGGGTTTCACGGTGTTAGCCAGGATAACCTCTATCTCCTGACCTCATGATTTCCCTGCTTAAGGGCTAATGAGTGCCCCCAACCTCCATATTGTCTGGCCTAAAATATGTAATTGGCTGTAAATTTTTTGATTCCAAACCCCTTGGCCAAAGAAACTACCAAAGAAATGTAATAAAATCTAATTAAGGCCATGTGGGAAACAGGGAGTCAGTCACACCTTGCTCAACCCTATTTGAAATGTAGGCCAGATTCAAAAGGCCTTTTAAAATTATGAAAATAAAATAGTGCCCCTTTACACAAAAGAAAATGGTAGCTCCTCTGTTTAACCAGAAGACTTAGTCTTACTAAAAACTTAAAAAGAAGGAACTGGCTGGGTGCAATGGCTCATGTCTGTAACCTCAACACTTTGGGAGGCTGAGGTGGGCGGATCACTTGAGGCCAGGAGTTCAAAACCAGCCTTGCCAACATAGAAAAACCACATCTCTACTAAAATTACAAAAAATTACCTGGGCATTTAGGTACATGCCTGTAATCCCAGCCACTCAGGAGGCTGAGGCATGAAAATAGCTTGAAACCAGGAGGCAGAGGTTGCAGTGAGCCCAGCCGAGATTGTGTCACTGCACTCCAGCCTGGGCAACAGAGCGAGACTCTCTCTCAAGAAACAACAGCGAAGTGTTCCCCCAAGAATCAATAATAACCAGAATAAAGGGGCCCTTATCAGATATTCTTAATTACTCTAACTACTGTTAGGCTTCAGGAAGTCACTAGTTGGGTACAGCTGTCCAGGATTAAACCTGTTTCTTATGAGGTCCTGCAGGCACAAAAGGTGGACGCCACAACCTCCTTTTATAAAAGCTAGAAAATTTAAGGCTGTTGTTTTGCAAACACATAGATTAATAACGTGGTTCTGTGGGTGGACGTAGGAGCATTAATTTTTCTCTCTCTTCCAATTATAATTATCTTGTTTAATCTCCTAATAAAGTTCATATCATCTAAATTTCTAAATTTCATGTAAAGATGATACGGTTTGTCAAAATCTTCCAATCCATTCTATCTTCTGACCCCACAAATGAAAGCATCCTGCCATTGGGCCCCTTAGTTCAGGTACCAAAGATTTTTACTCCTCAAATGCTAGGGAAGGTCTGCACCCATAAAGTCAACAGGAAGCACTTATGGAAAATGGACTCTGCTCTTCTGCAGTCCCCTTAAGATTAAGAAGGAGTATCTAATCTCTGAGGGGCAATGAGATAGGAGGTGGGTGGACTCAACCCGGGACCAGATTAAAGACTAGCTGACACAAGGAAGAGACACTGGAACCACCTGTCCATAAGACATGCCCACCAGGGCCAAATCAGTTTGCCATTGTCATGGCAACACCTGAAAGTTAATGTCCATCTTCTAGCTACTTCTGAATAACCCATTCCTTAATTAGCATGTCATTAAAAGAGGGGATAAATACGACTGTAAAACTGCCCCTGCGCTGCTGCTCCCGGCACACTGCCTGTGGGTAGCTCCGTTCCACAAGAGCAGTCACAGAGCTGTAACCGCCACCTCGGTAAAGCCGTTTCCTTCCACCACCCGCTTACACTGCGCTCCTTCCTAAGGGAGGCCAAGAACCCGCCTTGCACCACTTTTGTCAAGTTAGTTGTCAAAAACTACTCGTAATATCCTCTCTTTAATTATTTCACTCTTATAGGCTGTGTAATGACTTTCTCCTTTCCATGTACCATATTGTGTTTTGTGTCCTTTTTCCTTCCCTCTTCTTTATACACCCTTCATCAGGTAGTCACAGGCTTCAATTCAGTTCTTTCTTGTGGTAGTATGGCTCATGAGAAACGCTGATTCTTCTGGGTGTGAGGCCATTCACCATTTTCATATGTAACACTGTAAAAATACTGTGATATAAGCCTCCACTTCACAAACTGACCACTGTCAAGCATCATCTCCCAACCAATAGAAATTTTTTGTTCCTCACTAGTTCACATAGGAGTAGAAATCTCAAGTTTAAAGTGTGGATTTGCACTTTACCACTTGGTGTATTCAAGAAGATGAATATTAATACATCAGTAGGTCCGGGCACAGTGGCTCAAGCCTGTAATTCCAGCATATTGGGAGGCCAAGGCAGGCAGATCACCTGAGGTCAGGAGTTTCAGAGCAGCCGGGGCAACATGGTGAAGCCCCGTCTCTACTAAAAATATGAAAATTAGACAGGTATGTTGGCACGCACCTGTAATCCCAGCTACTTGGGAGACTGAGGCAGGAGAATTGTGTTAACCAGAGAGACGGAGGTTGCAGTGAGCCAATATCGTGCCACTGCATTCCAGCCTCGGTAACACAGCGAGACTCTATCTCAAAATAAATAAATAAATAAATAAATAAATAAATAAATCAGTAGCTTTAAATTTTAAACATCTATTTGACAAGAAATTGCTAGTTCCTTCTCTCTAAAATAATGTAATGATTCTTTCAGGAATGAGCCTGGTTTGATGCCTCTCTCCTCAACATGATAAAAGTGTGGCATGAATCTATGAAAAATTCCATTTCCCTGTGCCAACAACCACTACCTGGGAAGGAAAACTTCTTCCCTTGCTCTAGTCCTTTCTTCTACACCCAATTCCACCTAATCTGTGACTCAAAACAATACTTGTCAGGAAACATTCTGGAAAGAGCAAAAGGCTTCTAAGGTGTCAGAGATTCCTGCACCACCATCTGTCCATCTCTAGAGGGAGCTGTGAGTTTGAGGAAGAGAAGAGCTTGTAAATCTACTTGATTTCACTCCCACCGTATTTCCTAACAGCAGCCACAGCAACACCAGAACATCACAGAACAAACATCTACTACTTCCAAGGCTTTTATCTCAGTCAATCAGCTCTGCCTCTATCACAGCAGCTAGAAGGTTTGATACTCATACAAATAGTGCTGTAGCTTTCTTTTCATAATTGGAAAAGTGAGCAAGACTCAGTGTAATGCAGGCATTCCTTAAGCCAGTTACCATTCAGTTTTTAGATTATCATTGCACACATATACCCAGCATATGTCTAATAGATATATAAAAATCCATGAAGCAAGAGTTATAATAGCTTGTGTTCTCTATTGTATTGTATTTTCCTCTTATATCAGCTTCTTCTTTTTGTCATTAAAGAAAAATCTGAAGTCAGTCTAAATTAATTATTGGATCATAAGTAGATAAAATGTTTTTTTTTTTTTTTTTGATAACACATTGCCCCAGAGAATATGTTTCTTTGCAAGACACAGTCCTCATTTCCAAGATAACAAGCCCGACAAAATTATACTGGAGTGAGCACACAAGTAATGATGGTAGCTTTTCCTTATTGTCAGTCCTGGGGCAAGAAAAACACAAAAGATAACAAGGTAGAATAAAGATTACATAAGAAAGAAGGATAGCAACAGGACATGGCAATCTTTTATACGGTAACATTTTGATAATGGATAATGAGAAGTAATGCGTTAGACAGGGATGGGCAGGAATGATTGAAGGTCTAAGTACTTTAGCACAGACTAAGACCACATCATTAGGATTTTTAGAGTTGTGTACAGTTACTGAAGAAAAAGCCTTAGAATTTAATTTGACTGTGGATAAAACATTCTTGGAGGCCGGGCACGGTGGCTCATGCCTGTAATCCCAGCACTTTGGGAGGCTGAGGCAGGTGGATCACAAGGTTAGGAGATGGAGACCATCCTGGCTAACACAGTGAAACCCCGTCTCCACTAAAAAATACAAAAAAATTAGCCGGTCGAGGTGGCAGGCGCCTGTAGTCCCAGCTACTTGGGAGGCTGAGGCAGGAGAATGGCATGAACCCGGGAGGCGGAGCTTGCAGTGAGCAGAGATCATGCCACTGCTCTCAAGCATGGGCAACAGAGCAAGACTCTGTCTCAAAAAAAAAAAAAAAAAAAAAAAATTCTTGGATTAGATTTGAGACTGTTTTCCATGCTAAGTATATTTATGATAATGATGATGACTATAATGCTGAAAACCTAAACAACAAAAATAATTGTCACATACATAATGTCCTGAATACTATTGTAAAGGTTTTATCTTATTTTCTTTAAATTGTTTAAAGCACTGTAAGATAGGTACCACTATTGTCATAGTTACACAGACATGGAAACTGAGACACAGGGAAGTTAAGTTACTTGGTTCATTTCAAGCAATCGGCAAGCCATGGAGCATCTATGTCAGGGCCTGCCAGGACATGTGACTGTGAACAGAAGTTTTTACTTCAAAGAGCGTATGTGTGTGGGTTAATGGAAAGCTTCAGGACCCTCAGAAAACATTACTAACAAGCAAATGAAGGGTATATCCAGAAGATTGTGTTCTAACAGACTCTTCATTTCCATCGATCCAATAATGCACTTATAGAGATGACTGGGCATATTGAGGACAGGAAGAGATAAATGTAAACACAGCTTTTTATATTTTTCTTAACGCGGTTATGCCAAACATCATCTGGGTGAATTGAGGTAATTGAGGAGAAGAAAGACACAGGAGTGAAATTCTGTGATCACCAGGGGGAAGTTCTACACTCAGACTGAGCCAACAGACTCTTCTGACCTGACAACCAGGGAGGTGCAGGATGCTCAGTGCAGAGAGGAAGAAGCAGGTGGTCCCTGCAGCTGGAAGCCCAGCTCCCACCCCAGCTGCTTTGCATGTCCCTCCCAGCTGCCCTACCTTCCAGAACCCATATCAATGCCTGGGTCAGAGCCCTGGGGAGGAACTGCTCAGTTAGGACCCAGAGGGAACCATGGAAGCCCCAGCACAGCTTCTCTTCCTCCTGCTGCTCTGGCTCCCAGGTGAGGGGAACATGAGGTGGTTTTGCACATCACTGAAAACTCCTGACACCTCTGCTCAGCAAGAAATATAATTAAAATTCAATGTAGATCAACAATTTTGGCTCTACTCAAAGACAGTGGTTTTGATCTAGATTATAATAGTGCATTTCTGTTTTATTTCCAATCTCAGATACCACCGGAGAAACAGTGGTGACGCAGTCTCCAGCCACCCTGTCTTTGTCTCCAGGGGAAAGAGCCACTATCTCCTGCAGGACCAGTCAGAGTGTTGGCAGCAGGTTAGCCTGGTACCAGCAGAAACCTGGGCAGGCTCCCAGGCTCCTCATCTATGGTGCATCCAGCAGGGCCACTGGCATCCCAGACAGGTTCAGTGGCAGTGGGTCTGGGACAGACTTCACTCTCACCATCAGCAGCCTGAAGCCTGAAGATGCTGCAGTTTATTACTGTCAGCAGGATAGTGACTGGAAACCACAGTGACTGAACATGAAACAAAAACCTCAACAAGACCCTCAGTGTTTACTGATTATACCAGCTGCTTCCGTCACAGAAAGCAAGTGTGGTGGCCACTCAGTTTTAGCATCTCTGCTCTAATTGGACATTTTGTGGTTTCTCTCTCTCTCTCTCTCTCTCTCTCTCACACACACACACACACACACACCCCTCCTTGAATAATTTGGACTCTGATTCTTGGACTCTCTTCACCTGAGGCCCCAGAATCTCAGGTTTCCAGAAATAATGTCTCTCTATATGAATCCTTATATAGCCCCAGTCTTTCTTAACTTTCCCAGTAGAAGTAGGTCAGTGCATGCTACACTGCTCCATTTGAATTCTGCAACATTCTAAGTAGTAGAAAATTCTATGCATTCATCCAAATAGTTGACTAACGTAAAGCTGTTCATGTGAAGATACTACCATAGCTGAATAAATACCATTCTTTTTTTTTTTCTTCAGGCTATCAACGTTTCAGTGGTAAATGGTTATTATGGAAACGTTTGCTATTTAAAAGTGAACTAAAATATTTCTTCAGTTTTCTCTATGATGCAGTGGACTCTAAAAGGATTAAAGTCTGTAAAAATAAAGTGCATATTAGGTAAGGAAGAAATAGACTATTCCTAATGACGTCTGCAAATGACCAAGTAGAAAGAGTGATAGAAGCAGTTGTTTTCATTACTTTTCTCCAAGACTTCCTTCCAAAAGGGATTTCATTGATCATATTCATTTTTTGTCACCTATAAGACATGTTGACATTATGTAACATCTGATATGAAGCACTGAGGACACATCCTATCTGTATTATTCTTGCGAAAATTAATGGTGTGAATTGAATCAGTAGTAAACATCACACAAAACCAATTAGGAGGACATTATTCAACATAACTGGCCAGTAAACTTCAAATGTTTGAAGACCATGAAAGAGAAACAAAAGTGAAAAACTATCATAGATGTTAAGACATTAAGGACAGGATAACCAAATAAAATATGAAAACCAGAATTTTATCTTATAACATAAAAAATGGCATTAATGGGAAAATCAGTGAAATCCACATAGGATTTTACATGAGTTAACTAATAACATTATATCTATGTTCATCTCATGGTTCTGATACTTATACTGTGGTTATTTATGAGGCAGACATTAGAGCAAGCTGGAGGAGTAGTATATGGGAACCATCTTTGCTATATTTTTAAAATTTTAAGTCTAAATGTATTTCCCAATAAGTTTAAAACACATACACACACAAGTAAGTAAAAATAAATAAATACATAAATAAATAAGAAAAATGTGCTTATTAAACAATTCCACAAGTTTCCTCCTATTTTGAACCATTTTTATTTCTAATTCTCATCTTTATTAAAGATGCTAGGTCTACAATCATAGCTCACATTATGTAGAGTGTAATCACTAATTTGCTCAGTTCTACAACACAAAGAAGGCATCTTAAAAATTGACAGGGCGTTCCTTCATGAATGTGGAAACTAGGGATCAGGATTCTCTACTTGTTAGAACCTTGGTTTCTTTTTACACGGAGGGTGCAGAGTTCAAGTTCTCAAGTCCAAAATTACTTATGTTAGTCCATAACCTTATTCCCTTTCAGCGTGGCTATTATGTTCATTTAAATGCATTTTAGAAGGCATCTCTGTTTATGGCATCACAAAGAGTTTAATAAATCTTCTGTGCAAAATTAAACAACAAACACACGTATAAATACAAAGCTAAAAATTCAAAACTATTTCAGCACTCTGAAAATTGAGGAAGCTAAAATAATTAAAGATGTATATTCTTTATAGAAAAAAAAGTACTAGTACTTTGAGTAAGGAGAGAAAAAGTCTGTAGCCTTTTGCCTGTGACAGCATGCTTCTACCCCCAGCTCAATCAGCATGAATTACAGAACTAGAGTGTTACCAATATAGGATAGCAAATAAAACTAGCAGCTTGCTGCCTAAATGGGTGGACTTGAGTAAAACCAAGAAGTGAAGTAAAATTCTTCAGTGTTCCCAGCTAAACATGCAGAACTCCACAGGAAATGAACAGAAAAAGCCCATAGCTTTGCTAGTCCAAGATGATGCCCTGATTGGGGCAACTAGTACATCTGCTGACAGTAAGTAGCAGATTCCTGGATAAGATAGAGCCATATGCTGAAACAATCTCTGCACACATTCCTAGTAACTTAGAAGCTATAGAGATGAGTGATGAGACCCAGGAGTGCCCGGTGCAAAGTAAAACCCGAGAGAGGTAAGAACTGGCTGCATTTTGCATGTGCTTTTTAAACTACACACAGATGGATTGACAGAAGACAGATATACAATAATTGATAATTGAGCAAAACTTCTTCTCAAATGATTGCTGACCTATGTGCAGTTACATGTGCAGTTCCTATAAATTCAAACTAAAGCAGAGATATCAGTGGTCAAACACCACGTGAGATACAGATTTTTCAATATCATGCATTGAAATTACATTTAATATGTCTAATCCACTGAATGTTATAGCTCAACCTATCCTATCCTAAATGTGCTCAGAACACATGCATTAGCTTACAGTTTGCCAACATTGTCTAACACAAACCTTATCTTATATAAAGTGTTGAATATCTCATGTAATTTATTGAATACTGTACTGAAAGAGAAAATAGAATGGTTGTATGAATACGGGAAGTACTATTTCTACTTGAATGCATATCACTTTCACATTATCTGAAAGTGAAAAAATTATAACTCCAACTGCCATAAGTCAGGTACTATCAGTAAGTTCAGACAAGTAGCTAAGAAGAAAATTTTAAAATGCTCAAAAAAATGAAACAAATTCCAAGCCTTACATGGTGACTCAAGCTTGTAATCCCAGTACTTTGGGAGGCTGATACCAAAAGATCACTTGAGGCGAGGAGTTCGAGACCAGGCTGGGCAAAATAGCGACATCCTTATCTTTAAAAAATAAAATGCTCATGGATAGGAAGAATCAATATCGTGAAAATGGCCATACTGCCCAAGGTTATTTATAGATTCAATGCCATCCCCATCAAGCTACCAATGAGTTTCTTCACAGAATTGGAAAAAACTGCTTTAAAGTTCATATGGAACCAAAAAAGAGCCCGCATCTCCAAGACAATCCTAAGTCAAAAGAACAAAGCTGGAGGCATCACGCTACCTGACTTCAAACTATACTACAAGGCTACAGTAACCAAAACAGCATGGTACTGGTACCAAAACAGAGATATAGACCAATGGAACAGAACAGAGTCCTCAGAAATAATACCACACATCTACAGCCATCTGATCTTTGACAAACCTGAGAGAAATAAGAAATGGGGAAAGGATTCCTTATTTAATAAATGGTGCTGGGAAAATTGGCTAGCCATAAGTAGAAAGCTGAAACTGGATCCTTTCCTTACTCCTTATACGAAAATTAATTCAAGATGGATTAGAGACTTAAATGTTAGACCTAATACCATAAAAATCCTAGAAGAAAACCTAGGTAGTACCATTCAGGACATAGGCATGGGCAAAGACTTCATGTCTAAAACACCAAAAGCAACGGCAGCAAAAGCCAAAATTGACAAATGGGATCTAATTAAACTAAAGAGCTTCCGCACAGCAAAAGAAACTACCATCAGAGTGAACAGGCAACCTACAGAATGGGAGAAAATTTTTGCAATCTACTCATCTGACAAAGGGCTAATATCCAGAACCTACAAAGAACTCCAACAAATTTACAAGAAAAAAACAAACAACCCCATCAAAAAGTGGGCAAAGGATATGAACAGACATTTCTCAAAAGAAGACATTCATACAGCCAACAGACACATGAAAAAATGCTCGTCATCACTGGCCATCAGAGAAATGCAAATCAAAACCACAATGAGATACCATCTCACACCAGTTAGAATGGCAATCATTAAAAAGTCAGGAAACAACAGGTGCTGGAGAGGATGTGGAGAAATAGGAACACTTTTACACTGTTGGTGGGATTGTAAACTAGTTCAACCATTATGGAAAACAGTATGGCGATTCCTCAAAGATCTAGAACTAGATGTACCATATGACCCAGCCATCCCATTACTGGGTATATACCCAAAGGATTATAAATCATGCTGCTGCTATAAAGACACATGCACACGTATGTTTATTGTGGCACTATTCACAATAGCAAAGACTTGGAATCAACCCAAATGTCCATCAGTGACAGACTGGATTAAGAAAATGTGGCACATATACACCATGGAATACTACGCAGCCATAAAAAAGGATGAGTTTGTGTCCTTTGTAGACACATGGATGCATCTGGAAACCATCATTCTTAGCAAACTATCACAAGAACAGAAAACCAAACACCGCATGTCCTCACTCATAGGTGGGAACTGAACAATGAGATCACTTGGACTCGGGAAGGGGAACATCACACACCGGGGCCTATCATGGGGAGGCGGGAGGGGGGAGGGATTGCATTGGGAGTTATACCTGATGTAAATGACGAGTTGATGGGTGCTGACTAGTTGATGGGTGCAGCACAGCAACATGGCACAAGTATACATATGTAACAAACCTGCACGTTATGCACATGTACCCTAGAACTTAAAGTATAATAATAATAATAATAAAACAAATAAATAAAAAATAAAATAATGTTTGACCAAAAAAAAAAAAATACAATAAAAAATAAAATAAAAAAATAGCAGAGAGTGGTGGCCTGCACCTATCGTCCCAGCTACTCAGGAGGATGAAGCTGGAGGATCATGGAGCCCAAGAGGTTGAGGCTGCAACGAGCTATGATCACGCCACCACACTCCAGCTTGGGTGACAGAGTGAGACCCTGTTTCTAAAAAAAATAAAATTAAGAAAACCCACAATCTAAAGAGAGGAACTATAATATAATCAAAAATATACAGTTCAGTTTAAAAATTTATGAAAAAAACAGAAAAGTATGATCTATGTTGAAGGAACAAAACAAAACAAAAATTAAGCAACTACAATAATAACAACAGAAAGTAGTCAATGAAAACTGTATCTAACTTGTCCTAACTATTTGCTTTAGCGAAGACTACAAAACAGTTAATATGCAGATGTTCAAATAATTATTTTTAAAACTATGATCATTGACAAAAAGAAAATATTAAAAAGAAGAAGATTCAGCAAGTAGGGCCTCAAGAAAAGAAACGGAAAGTACAAAAAAAGGCCAAATGAGAACTCTAGAAATGAAAAGTACAATAACCCAATTTAAATATTTATTAGCTAGGTCTAATAGCAAACTGAGATGGCAGAACAGTTAACTTGAAAATAGAGGAATAGAAATTATTGAGTTTAAGAAAATGTTTAGAAGTAGAAGACTTCAGAGATTTTTAACTCAGAGTGAAGGATACAAACAAATGTATAATAAGAGACACAAAGGAGGAGAGAAAGAAAAAGTGGCTGAAAAAATATTTGTAGAAATAATGACCAAAACCTTTTCAAAAGAAAGAAAAAATAATCTTACATAAAAAATTTAATAAAACCCTTTTAGATACTGCATAGAAATTAATAACTGAATACATCATATTAAAATGTTGAAAGAAAGAGAAAATCTTCATTGCATCAAGAATGAAATCAGACACTATGTACAGAGAAACAACCATACAGCCATTGGATAAGTTTTCATCAGGACCAATAGAGGCTAGAAGCAGTGAAATGACATATTTAAATGCTGAAAGGAAAAAAAAAAAAGAAGGCAACCAGCAAATCTATATCCACTGAAAATATTCTTCGAATCTAAAGAAAAAGCAGAAAAATTATTCGATAAACAAAATACATTCATTCATAGCAGTTATGTCTTATAAGATATTGAGACAAAATCCTTCAGAATCACAGGAAATGACAGCAGAAAGGGCCTTGAATCCACTGGAAGAAATGACGGCTTCAAAAGTAGTAAGGAATAATACCAAGTCTAAAAAGATAAAAATACACTTAATGCTATTTATATGAAGTTCAAGACAGGAAAACCTAAATGATTGTGTAGATGTCAGAAAGACAGTTAACTTTTGCTGGCTGTGAGGGGTGACAACTGACAAAGATTGTCCATGAGGGAAGCACAAGGGAATGTGAAATATTCTATCATTCCATCTGGACAATGAATTACACATAAACTTTATTCAGTCACACACTCAAGATGTGTGCACTTTTCTCTGACCGCTTTATCAATTGAAATAAAACTAATAAAAACCAAACCTAGACTCTTTCACACTTACCAGCAATCACAGCCAAGAGCCCAGAATAATTTGGAATATTATCATTATTATTACCACTTCTTTACCCTATCTTGACACACTTTTCATCCAGCTACAGTTTCACAGCTCCACCTCTGGCCCATTCTTTTGGAAGAGCCCATAGCCATAGGACAGTTAACACCTATGGAAGACTCATAAATGACATGATTTACGGGTATTTAGCAGAAAACAAGTTGTATGTATCACAGACTGTCCTGTGCAGAAGGTACAATACATGTGAGTGAGACAGTCCCTCTAGCACAGAAAAGAAGGACAAACTAGACCTTCAGAATATGGTCCAGTTTTTAGAGTTCATCAGAAGAACACAGATCAAGCTGTCCTCTCATCTGGGCATAGGAAAGTGAAGTGACTGCAGGTTCTCCCCAGATCAGTGGCCTGTGGCTTTGGAGATGTGTACATGAAACTCACATTTGTTCACATCCACAGTCACTTCCTGGCTTCACCCATAAGAATGATGGTCTGGCTTCCCAGTTACTTAAGAACTGTGCACACAGATTGTCTGTTACTTAAATGACAATTAAAAACAGTGACTTTGGTTAAATGCGTATCAGTAGTTACATTCTGGAGGGAAAAATGAGCAGAGGGGATATATTTTAATACCAAATGAAAAATCACAACCTTGTGATTCCTGTCTCTTCCCATATGATTTATTATGGTTGTGCTGAAACTTCAGAGTATCAAATGAGCCCCACATTGTCATCCCTAAAGCTTTGTCCTTGTCCAACCTGAGCCCACGTTTGGGCCATCCACTGGCATCAGAGTGCACTTGTGAAACGATCACTGTCCAGACAGCAGTGCTAGTGTGACTTACAGGCAGCTCCATGCTGAGTCTCCCCTTGAACTCTCAGCATCACTGACACTGAAGGAGTGTCCTCCTGTTCTCCACAGCACCCAGAGCACAGCCTGCCCTGCCGTGATTTCACTGCCCAACTCAAAACCTCATCGCATATTCCACTACCTCAAAGACAAAGTCAGGTCCCAGGCAGAGGCTGGTGTGGGGGCCTAAAAGACCATTTTCTCGTCAACTTTTCTGTTAGAAATTTCCAGGCATTTATAAGCAGAATTTCCATATATAATTACTATCTTAAAAATGGAAGCCATTTGTAATATGAGAAACATAAAACATGGAAAATAATTAAACCTCACAAGAGCATCATCTAGTCAGAGACTCCAAATTCAACTACTCTAATTCTGAGCTCCCTGCCTTATGGTCCATCTCCATGGTGTCTATGTGTTCCACCCTTATCAAATATATGTTCAAAGAATCATGTAACCTATAATAAAAGACTTAAAAAGGAATAAGTATAGCCAATGACTCAAGAAATAGAGGCTCTCAAACAGAGACAAAAGTATGAAAACAGACCTACTGGGAATTCTAGAAATAAAAAATACAACAATTCAACTGAAAAATGTATTAGACAGACTCGCCAGCAATTTAAGATGACACAAGAATCAGTGAACTGAAAAACAAGTCAATAGAAATGATCTCATATAAAGAAGGGAAAAATTGTAAGGAAAAATGCATAAAACTTCAGACATTATAGGTCCATGTGAACAATACCAACAATTTTGTATTAGGAAACACAAAGGAAAATCTTTATGCCCATGTGTACCCATGTTTAGCTCCCACTTATAAGTGAGAACATGTGGTATTTGGTTTTTTGTTTCTGCATCAGTTCACTTAGGAAAATGGCCTCCAGCTGCATCCAAGTTTCTGCAAGGACATGATTTTGTTCTTATTTATGGCTGCATAGTATTCCATGGTATACATATACCACAGTTTCTTTATCCAGTCCGTGGTTGATGAGCACAATAGACACTGAGTGCTAGTAGAGGGGACAGAGAGGGAGGAAGGGCAGAGCCTGAAAAACTACCTATGGGTACAACATTCACTACCTGGTTAATAGCTTCAGTCATATCCCAAACCTCAGCATCGTGCACAATAACTTTGTAACATATCTATACATGTAAGCTCTGATTCTAAAATAAAAACTGAAAAGGAAAAAAATGGAGAAACAATGAAAATCATTTTTCAAAGTGATGGAACACATTAATCTATAAATGAAAGAAACTCTGTGAAACCCTTTTAGGATAAGCACAATGCAATTCATAAATATACACATTATAGTACCAATGTTGAAAGACAAAGACATAGAGAATTTGGAATGCATCACTAAAATACTGACTTACCCTATACTAGGAAGCAATAATGAAGCCATTGGCTAAATTTTTATCATTACCAATGGAGATGAGAAGACAGTGGAATGACATATTTAAATGCTGGGGGAGAAAAGTCAGCCACAAATTCTATATCCAGCAATACAATCATTTAAATATAAAGGCAAGGTAGAAATATTTCTTTATATACAAAGGTTAATTCATTAATAGCATGTATACCTTGCAAGAGATTCAAGAGAAAATTCTTCAGAATCATAGGGAATGGCCCTAGATAGCAATTCAAATTGAAAAGAAGGAATGAAGTCCTCAAGAAATGAAGCAAGTAAGAAAGAAGCTACAAAAAAAAAAATGTTTACTTTACCTGATATAAAGATTAAGTCCAGGAAAAAACAATTATAATGGATGTCAGAATATCAGTTACATTGATTGTGTTTTGAGCAGCAGTTTTTGACTGGGAAGCTGCATAAACAAAGCAGCAAGAGAACTGGAAACCTTCCATATTTCGATGTGGATCGTGACATTAAAAGATCTGAATCATTTGCACCCTTAAGATTCGCATCCTTTGCACTGTGTGTTTTATCTTAAATAAAATAAAATAAAATAAAACAAAACTTGTCTCTTTTAAATAAACCTAAACAAAGAAATAAGACTCACCAAATATTTATGAAAACTCAACTTTATTGAAGAAAAGTGTAAAATATCCCTGAGAAAATCCTAAAGAACTAGAAGTCTGGTAGAGGAAACAGCAGGAAATATCTAAATATGTGCCTTCTGCCACTCAGGCAACATGGATTTTACCTCTACTGATTTCCTTAAAAACATAAAACGTACTTAAGTCATTTTGCTCCACGAAAGAGGCCTCCAGCTTCTCTTGTGCTCTTTCCACCCCACTGCACCCACCAGGGGATTTGCATACTGTCCCCCTAGGAAGAACCTTCCCTTGTGAGTCTGAGATAAAAGCTCAACTCTAACCTTACCTTGACTGCTCAGGACTCCTCAGTTCATCTTCTTACAATGAGGCTCCCTGCTCAGCTCCTGGGGCTGCTGATGCTCTGGGTCCCTTGTAAGGGCAGAAGGGAAATGAGGAAGGAGAATGGGGTAGGAGGGTGAGCTCAGGGCACCCCAATGCCTCCCATGTGTGTCCTGTCCTCCTGTTAAATGCATCTTGTCCTCCAGGATGGGACATGTGATGTCTAGATCTGTGAGAGTGAGGAAGATTCCAGAAGGAGCAAGGACATATACTTTAATGAAAGCTGTGACACAAAAAGAGGGGGATGTGATAGGTGACTTCTAGGGGCCCCTTTGTGCCTTGCAAATCTTGGTTCTTTTTAAACCTGTATGTTTTGGGAGGATTAATCAAAATCACACACAAAAAATAATTTAGCAAGACGTAAATAACAGATAGAAAATTATTAAAATGGCTCACAATGTTTGTACAAAACCTTGCACTTCTCTCTCATTATTTCAGGATCCAATGGAGATGCTGTGATGACCCAGCCTCCACTCTCCCTGCCAGTCACCCCTGGAGAGCTGGCCTCTATCTCCTGCAGGTCCAGTCACAGCCCCCTTTGCAGTAACGGATACACCTATTCGAATTGTTACCTACAGAAGCCAGGCCAGTCTCCACGGCTCCTCATCTATTTGGTTTCCAAGCTGGGACCTTGGATTCCCAGACAAGGGCAGTTTCAGTGGATCGGGGATAGATTCCACACTTAAAATTAGCAGGGTGGAGTCTTAGGATGTTGGGGTTCATTAGTTCCAGCAAAGTACACACTGGGTCCCTCCCACAGCACATGGGAATTCAAGAGGAGATTTGGATGGGGACATAGCCATACCACATCAAATACAAAACAGAGATTCAAAATATTAAGTTAAAATTGATTAAATAAAGTGAGAAAAAGCCAACTCCATCTTTTGATGGACGACTTTACCTTCTAGCTGCTATAGATGTTTCAAAAGTAGAAAATATCACAACAAGGATTTAAAAGATTCCGTTAAAGTAATTAGCACATTTGACCTAGTTAAAGGATAAAAAATCCCAGCTCTTTCAGTAGCAGTGGATCCAGGACATAGTTCAAACTCAGTATCAGTATTCTGATAGTTGAAGATGCTGTAACACTCTAGGGTGTATCACCCTTCCCACAGTGAGTCACACTCATGTAATCTGCTCCCACTAAGGGTGGGCAGACCTGTGATTTGCTTCTAACCAATATAATATGGCAAAGTGATGGGATAGAATTCTAATGCTTGTATTAGATTATATAATCTTCTGTCTTAACAAACTGAAGGGAGACACTTTCTGCAGGCCTTGAATAAGCAAACAGCCGTGTGTGCATTGCCTGCAGGAGGATCACATAGCAGGGGATTGTCCACAGCCTCTAGGACCTGAGTACAGCCTCCAGCCAAGAGCCAGTAAGAAATTGAAGCCTTAAGTCATAGAGATGCCAGGAAATGAGTTCTGTAACAACCTGAAAGAGCTTTGAAGTGCGTATGTTCTCAGGTGAGTCTCAGGTGAGAATGCAGCCCAAGCTACACTTGGGTACAGTCTTGTGAAACCCTACGGATAGAACCCAAATAACCGGTGTGCAGACTCCTGACAGCAGTAGTAAGATTATAAATTCTTTATTGTTCCCTGATTGGTTAACCTCCTGTCTTCCACAACTGTTTCTTGCCATAAGCACCTGACACAGAAATCATAAATATTTCCATTTTGGAAATTTTAAGTTAGATAAAAACACGCAGGGCAGAATACGAAGCAAATTCAGAACTACTTTATTGAGAATGAAGAAAAAAATGTCTAGGTATGATGATGCAATTGTGTGAAAACTGTGTCTCCAGGGTGCGTACCAGGGTGGGCTCCTGCTTCTCGTATGTTATGGACATCCCCTCTCTCACATCTGCAAGCAGCCAGGGAAGCAACTTGGAGGGCTGAGCTGCACTGCTCACTCAACTTGGACAGATACATGCTGCAGAATATAGTAGCTTTAGAGGACTGCTAAATGCTGGAATAAGTTGCAGCAGGTTCAGCTTCCACGTTACTGACGGTCAGCGGGAAATCTGTCTCAGATAATCCATGCTGATCAGACTCTGACCCCAGAGATGATCTAGGGACAAATCTAGTAAAGGCTTTGGAAACTGACCCAGGTTTCTGACCCAGTACAAACTGATGTCAAATTCTGACCTGTCCTGCACATCAAACCAACAGCTTAGCAAAACACTGTAGACCATCCAGCCATAGCTGAACCACCAGCTGATTACAGACACATGAGTGAATGCAACAGATCAGCCCAGCCAGGTCAGAATAAAGGCACCTGCAAGCTGGCCCTCAGAATTATAAGGAGTAATAAATAATTATCTTCTGCCATTATGTTTGGAGCTGGTTTGATTTTTAGCTAAGGCTAACTGATACAGGTTTTGTGGGAAGGAGGCAATAGAGTTAAGTGTGGGGTAGGCACAGTTACTACAATTTGTGTAATTTCAAAGCATATCTGCTTATTTTTTTAATCTAGATATGAATAAACATGTCTGATTATTATGGACTTTGTATATCTCCCTTATCTCCCCAGCGAATCCTAATGAACTGAGGGAAAAGACTCTTTTTCTCCATTTCCTCTCATTCTTTTTGACTATGAGGAGCAGCACACTACTGTTTATACTTCTCATTATTCAGACAAATTAATGCTTTACTTTCAGTAGGTTGTCTTCAACGTTTACAGGTCACTGGTGTTAATTATGTCATGAAGAGTTTCTTGTGTACTCATTTTTCATCCATTCATTCCATAAAGTGTTAGTTGAGCACTTACTCTGCACCAGGCATGTGCCTAGGCTGCAACCCTGAGAAAGTCAATGTCTAACTCTCATTGACTTACACTCTACTATAAACAATATAAAATGTTTAGTTAAACACAAATCAACAGTAAGATTTCAGGAAAACTAAAGCTATAGAGGAGAATCAGTATAGAGAGAAGTGGAGACTAGATCAGTTGGGGAGGCAGAGCCTGCTTCCTCTGAGGAGGTGACTGATGCAGAGGCAGACAACTGACTGTAGGGAATCTCTTGAGTTGAGCTTCGGGATCCACAGAGATCAGGCACAAAGGATCTGAGAAGGAACACCATAAGAACACGTGAAGGACAGAGAAAGCCACTAGGAGGAGAGTAAATCAATCCAGGGAAGGAAGAGGAAGTCAGAAGGGTGGCAAGTCACTGTCTTATCTCAGAGTCTTATAGATCACCACACATAATGGGTGTCAAATAAAGAAGGCCCTCCCTGTCAGTCCGTTTTCATACTGCTATAAAGAACTATCCCAGACTGGGGAACTTATAAAGGAAAGAGGTTTAATCGACTCACAGTTCAGCACGGCTGGAGAGGCCTCAGGAAACAAATACCACATGTTCTCACTTATGAGTGGGAGCTAAATACGGGGCACGGATGGACATAAAGATGGGAACAATAAACACTGGTGACTACCAGAGGCAGGAGGGAGGAGGTGAGTTTAAAAAAAAAAAAAAAAACCACTGCCTATTGGATACTACACTCACTACCTGGAGGACAGAATCATTTGTACCCCAAGCCTCAGCATCATGCAATATACTCTTTTAACAAAGTACATGTACCCACTGAATCTAAAATGAAAGTTGAAAAAAAAAGACACATTGGGAGCCCAAAGTGAAAATCTTGTAAGTTGCTGCCAGTGGATGGCAAATAAACTCTTTAATAAGGAAAATATAGAAGTCTGATCTCAGAAATGCTGAAAATGTAAGAATGATAAGAGTCCCATTAACAATAGGGAGCCCCCAAGGCTGGAATGGGTTCTCATATGTGACCTGGAGCACCTGGGAGGAGCCAGTGTGCTGATTTTACGGGGACCCTGTCTGTGTTCTGTGCTCTGAGACTGAAAGCCTGGCCTTGCCCCTCCCTGCTGCCTTGGCTGTGTCTCCAAGGCCCATCTGCCATGGACTGAATTATGTCCGCATAACTCATATATTGAACTCCTAACCCCCAATGTGGCTCTATTTGTATATCGGCCTTATAAAGAGGTAATTAAGGTTAAAGAAGGTCGTAAGAGTGGGGTCCTGATCCAGTAGAACTTGTGTCCATAAGATGAGTGCGTCCCCGCTCTGATCCATCCTGCCATCAGGCCCTGAGGAAAGGCTGTGTGAAAACATGATGCCTGCAAACCAGGGAGAAGGTCCTTTTCAGAAAGCAAACCCTGCTGGACCTTGACTTGAATTTCACAGCCTTCTGAACTATGAGAAAACTCTGGTTTAGTCCAGCCAGCCTGGGACATTTTGATGTAGAAGTTCAAACAGACTCATCCACTGTCCCCACCCTCTTTGAGCAGGATCAGTCTCAGGGCACCCTGTAGACTTGGAGACCCAGCTTTGCTCCTCTTCCTCCTCTTGTTCTGACTTTCTAGTGAGGAAGAAGAAATCAGGCTTCATCCTTAGATGTGTTTGTTTGTTTGTTTGTTTGTTTGTTTTTGCATTAAACACGAATGTTTCCTTGAAGAAGAAATTGTTAGCTTATTTTGCTTCCTGATCAGAATTTAATCAAACTGAATGAACTACTTGCTTGATATTAATATTTGGGGAGGTTCATGCTTGATCCCTGCTTAGATGCCAGTGGGGATGTTATAGGACCCCGCCTCCAGCCCCCTCACTGTGTCCCAGGAGAGAAGATCACTGTCACCTGCAAGGATGGCCAGAGTGTTAACAGCATCCTAGCCTGGCTCAAGCAGAACCCAGGCCCTGCTCTGAGCTCCCACTGGATCCTGCTGCCCACTGGGCATGATGCCTGCCAGGATCATGGGTGGTGAGGCTAGACAGACATCACTCTGGCCATCAGCAGCTGAGCTACCTTCAGGGCCACATGCCCCCACCTCCTGTCACTACGTGGACACAAACTTCCCCCAGCTGTGGCACTATCCAGGGATTTCTCAGGGTCTGGACCTTCTTGAGGAACAGGCTGGGGACAGCTCTGAATCACATTCCCTCTCCTCCCACCTCCTTCCCTCCTCCTCTCTGGGGCACCTCCAGTGCATCTCCATGGCATCCTTGCATAGAGAATGTAAGGGTGTTTCTTCCACCTCTTATTCTGAATTCATCATGCTAATTCATTCTCACTTTAGACATAGGCTGTCCATGTCTTCAGAGTTGCCACCCTTGTGTCTCTCACACATCCCAGTCAATTGTGGAGCCTGTAGTTCTGGCTCCACCATATGAATCTTAGTGGAAGGGTCATTGTTGGCAAGTTGTAGTTATTGTAAGACCAGAAAGTAAAATAGCGAATATTCAGAAGCTTGTGTATAGAGCAGACATGGCCATTGTGGACATCTTTGTCCTGCTATGCTCAGGGCTGGAGAAACCCAAACTACTTTGAAGAGTTCATGAATTCTGCTCTCTTCATCTCCATTTTTCTTTTTATATTCTAAACAACTAGCTCCTCATTCTCCTTAATTTCTTCCCCTCCCAAGGTCTGCTAGAAACAGGCAAGACACTTGAAGAAGACATAAAGTCTGGGGACTATATGTATCTCCTCGACACCAAAATTGTGTTCCAGTTTCCCAACCTTCTCAGTGGTTTCCGATGGGAAGATGCGGACTGCTCCAGCCAGGTTACTGTCAGAGGTTGCATTTGGAGGGTTTACGAAGAAACCTTCCGGGTACTTTTTTTTTTTTTTTTTTTTTTTTTTTTGAGACAGAGTCTTGCTCTGTCGCCCAGGCTGGAGTGCCGTGGCCGGATCTCAGCTCACTGCAAGCTCCGCCTCCCAGGTTCACGCCATTCTCCTGCCTCAGCCTCCCAAGTAGCTGGGACTACAGGCGACCGCCACTTCGCCCGGCTAGTTTTTTGTATTTTTTAGTGGAGACGGGGTTTCACCGTTTTAGCGAGGATGGTCTCGATCTCCTGACCTCGTGATCCACCCGTCTCGGCCTCCCAAAGTGCTGGGATTACAGGCTTGAGCCACCGCGCCCGGCCTCCTTCCGGGTACTTATTGCTTGATTCCCAGGAAGGCAGCAGAAGGGTGGGTCAGGATTCCCAGAATAAAGGATACCAGAGTCACTACTGGGAAAGACTGTGGGTATGAGATGAAAGGATGTAAAACTCGGACCTGTGGCCGAAGCCTTAGAGGCAGGAAAGTGAAGACCATATATGTAAGAACAAGGGACAAAGGAGAATCTTATATTTGGGTAGAGATGGCCATAGTCCAGGTGGAAGATGGTGGAAGCTGCAGAGGATGGGGCAGTGGGGGTAGAGGTGGGAAAAGGGGTCAGATTTGTGATACATTTGGGGTCTGGGATTACTGGTTCCACTTTTGTTTGTTACAAGATACCCAGTTCAATGTATTGAGAATGCAGCAACTGTAAGTATTTATTGATCTTACAGACTTTAATTTATTTTGAAATAATTTTGGTGAAGAATTTCAGTTTTTGATGACTGAGATGGAGGGGAAATTTGCAAGGCAAAGGGCAGAGGGCCACCAACTTCTGTCCTTACGTAAAGTTCTAGTTTTTTTTTTTTTTTTTTTAATAAGTACTTTGCCATTTGTTTTATGTCTTTGGCAATTTCCAGAGCCCTAAAATCATTAGATATCACAAAAATGCATAAACTCACAAAACAATCACAAAATTGTGTGGTATTGTATGTTGTAGTTAATTTGATTGTGGTAATCATTATACCATGTATATGTATATTAAATAATCTTGGGTGCTTTAAAAATATGTGATTTTATTTGTCAATTATACCTCAATAAAGCTGATAAAAAGTCCCACAAGTAACGCATTCACAACACATATCCTGATATGTTCTGTATAGTTAATCCTAAAAGGAGGAGATATGAGCCCCAAGGAACAAAAGTCATCCACGTTGGAATGTCCTGCTTCATTGATGGAGAAGAACAATTACACGTGAACTGATCACTGAAGGAAAACCAGCTTTCAACTGGGAACTGAAACTTCTTCTCTAATAACTGGAATTGCATTGCATAGTTCTTTAAAGCCAACCCCTAACACTCTGACCCCTCTGAACCTTTAATAATTGGGCAGCCACTTCCACTGGCTCAGTCCCTCAGCTTCCTGCTGCCCAGGAAAATGGGCATGGGGCAGTCCTAGGTGCTGATGAACATCACTCATTACTGGATGCTCTTGGTTGCCTCTGTGGGGTGTGCCTAGTGACCCAGCTAAAACTCACCTCTAACATCCCAAATGACCAGGCCAGCCTGGCTCTGCTGGGAGATGAAGAATATGACCTTGTAACAGTTTGGTTGCATTGGTTCTGTTTCCCAGTGCAGATGCAACAGGGGATATTATTAACCAATCGTTAACTCTCCATCCGTGTCTTTGGAACAGAGGGGACCAGCAGGGCCACTCAGGGTGTTAGTGCTGACTTAGGCTGGTACCAACTCAAACAGGAGCAGAGTCTTAGGTGGTAATCTAGGAAGTGACCACCAGACCCCAGCAGCCCCAAATCAACTTCAGTGGCTGTCAGAGTAGGGTTATACTGTCACAGTCAGCAGGGTAGAACCATGCTGACTACCATGCTGACTACCAAACAAGTCTGACCATGTTTGAGTCAGACTTTCTCTTTGTGGCATGGCCCTGAACCAATACTTGTCCACTGGGTGCTCAGAGCCTCCGGGACATAACAAAAACTTTCTTCAGCATATGCTGTTTATTCTGATAAAAACAAATCCCTATTTATACTTAGATGTTATTTATGTGACTCAACAGGCAGCCACATATCCTAATTCTCCCAAGCCCTATGCTGCATATTTAGGACCAGGATATCTTCTGTATAGCAAAGACAAACAACGAATGTGCCAATTAATTTAAAATATTAGGTGATTTTCACAACTTTGGAGAATCAATTTGTATTAAAAACACTTGAGAAAGCATAAATTCACAAAGAAAAGAAAAGACACCATCCAGTTTCTCGGCAGCAGGAAATGATAAGATGCATTTTCTCACCAGCTAGATAATCGCTCTCTGCGACATTGTGTCCCAGGTAGTTTCATTTTGGGCTTTGCAATATTTTCAAAGTGATGGTCAATGAGATATAGAAAAACATATTCATGTATTGGATTAACATTTATTTGTATATGATTAATAATAAACCTGTTGTTATTTTAATAATTTTTGAATATTAAAGAAAAGCCCAAAGAAGATAATTGTAAAATGCTTAACATCAAATCACCCCCTCAAAAAACATGCCGTAGAATATTTTATCACATCAACTTCCAAGTGTTCTTTTTTTCCTCCTATATGTGTGTCTGACTGTTGGTCAAAAACACTGTGGTATAACCCATCTTTCACAGCAGTCTACCTACAGTTAACATTTGTGAATAGACGGTATGCCATTCAGCATTATTTTTGATGGATGCTTTGCATTTCATTACATTTATAAATCTTATTTTATTTAGTCTCCAAATGATAGACTATAATCTGAAAACATTACACCAGATAAAAGAAAAATGAGCCACCTAAAGGTCCCAAACCTAGAACTTTTCACTGGCTTCTCGCCCATGTCTACTCCTTCCTCACTCATGACCAAGCTTCCCACTGCTTCGGAGAAGACAACATGGGTGTGCAAGTCATTGCCTCACTCAAACACCCCCAGACTCTTCAGCCATCTAAGCTTAGAAATATAATCAATGAGAAGATATCAAGTACATGTGGCCTTTAATAGTTAATAACTACTATTATGTTTCTCATGTTTGCCATGTAGGCACAAAAGAACTACTGCTTTTGTGGCCAATGAGTTTTATTCTTGATATGCTATTACCAATTCAGAGGGAACAGAGTCCTGCCCTTTTTCAATGCAATAGTCTTTATCCAAAGAATCACAGAAATTCTGAAAAAAATGTTTTAGAAGGATATTTGAAAGCATTCATTTCATCTAATTATAAATCCCCCATTAGACGATAGAAAATGATGAGGAAACTTTGGAAAACAGCCTTAAATACTTTTAAAGAAACATGCCTACACTAATAAAAGTGTGCAAAATCTCAAATTTTGCTACTAGAATAAGTTCCAGGAATATTTCTGTATTAATTTATTTTTCGTATTTATTTATCAAACATATATATATTTACAATTTACCACGAGTCGTTGTCTCTGCTAGTCTTGGCATCCAACACTGAAACATTTAGTATTTTTCCTTTAGCAAGGGATTTGCCATGTAGCACATTCCTTACAAGGTACAACAAAATATTTGTTGAATAAAAAAATTATAAATTTCATATCATTTTTGTTTTTTAGAAGAGTATTATAACTCTCCTCCTCCTCTAGAAGGGTTAACAGCCATAGTGCCAGTTGTCTATTGAAGATAAGAATTTCTACTTTATCCCCTAGGACCTTATCAGCAGGGAAAATTATTTTGTGTAGTTTGGTTATAGCTGCAGAAGGGAGTGCCACAAAAAAACAAGCTGTACAACTCTTCTAGCTTAGGGAAATCAGCCTCCAGATCACCACCAGAATGTTACCAGGCAGTCCAGAAAGAGTTCCTGTGTTACTTTCAGATAAGTTGGTCTCTGCATAATCTCTAGATTGGTGATTCGGAGATTCCAAAATGTTAGAGTGTTGTTTCTGTACTTCTGTTGTACCTATTCCATCTGGTGCTTATGTGCAAAGCATAATAGAGACACTCTAGTCAAATTCTCAATAGACATATTTATCATGTGCCAAATTCCAGACCAAAGTTTTTCTTTACTTGTGTATGTAATTGAAAAATGTAATGCTATTAGGATGGCTAACCAAATTGTGTTTCTCTCTCAATGGATGATGATGATGAAGATAGATAGATGATAGATAGATAGATAGATAGATAGATAGATAGATAGATAGATAGATAGATAGATAGATAGATAGATAATCTCTCTGTCTCTCTCTTCAAACATTAAAACTTTACCTTGGATCGAATTTTATAACAGGTTTTTTATATCTTTTTTTCTCTACAAGTTCTGAAATGAGTTGAACCACTGTTACGAGCACTACTAAGAATTTAGTTTGATTCCAAGCAAATTACTTTTACTGAATCTTGAAATATTACACCAGATAAAAGATGTCGCTCTTTTTTTAGGGGTATACTCAGAAATACTGCTGGCAAACAAGTATTTGCTTTAATATTTTTAAATCAACAGGCTCATTCTCTTTATTTTGCCTTAAGAAGTTTTGATACATATTTCCTGAGGTAGTTATCATAATGTTTAATATTTCACCTAGGATTGCTGGGATTACAGAATATGAGAGAACTAAACAGCCTCTGGATTTTGGAGCTTACTATTTTTCAAGTCACGCATAAGAAAGATGAGTAAAATTTACCCAAATACACAGGGAGGGCAACATTACACACCAGGCCTGTTGGGAGATTGGGGGCAAGGGGAAGGATAGCATTCGGACGAATACCTAATGCATGCAGGGCTTAAAACCTAGATGACGGGTTGATAGGAGCAGCAAACCACTATGGCACAAGTATACCTATATAACGAACCTGCACGTTCTCCACATGTAGCCCAGAACTTAAAATAAAATAAAATAATAATAAAAAAAGATTTACCCAAATAAGTTCCTAATGGATTATTATAGCCTCCAGAGATTTTTTTGTTAGTTTGTTGTCGTTGTTGTTTTCCAAACCTTACAATTTCATCCCCTCGCTGTTCCAGAAAGCATATCATTATTTGCTTTATTTTATTATATTCTTTTTCATTTTTCACAATGAAGAATACTACTGATTCCTCATTAACTGCTCAGTATGAGGTGTTTTAGAAGAGGCAACATGTAAACTCCTAGAAGGACTAAAGGTGGGATGAGTTGCCTTATCAAAGAGCACTTGAGACTTTGAGTGATCCTGGGCCAAAACAGATAGAAGGAGAAGTGAAATTTACTGCTGTAAGACTGCTTCAATATTAGAATAAGGAGCTATCATTTCCACTTATTGATGAAGAGACTGTATTTTTCTTTATGAAACAAAGAATGGGCACTATTAAATAATTCATTCAGCCTTTCTCTTCTAAAATATTTTTTACTTTTATTAACAGAAGATGAAAACAACTGGTTAAAAGAAAATTTAAGTTGATTTTGGGAGTCAGATTAAGTAATTTAATTTGGTCTTTGATTTTTTTCTGCAGGTCTTAAAGTTCTCTCGTTACACATCTATATAATCATCTTGCAGGTTCTTGAAATTTTTTAATATTGAAAAATAAACGTTTAATTTTAGAATTATCCGTATATATTTGCCATTTTTCTGTGGGTAAACTATTGTATCTACATTAAAAATTCAAAGAATATCTGTTTTTAAAAACATCTTGGTATATTCCTACTGTATTTCATGGTAATGGCAGTATCAACCACAATTTATTAAGGCTGGAATATTTATCCTGTCCCTAGCATCTTTTTGGGCTTTCCACTCTTCATCTTCAAGTAAAGCAGTATTTATTACAAGGTCAAACAGACAAAGCTTACATCAAGACACTGTTAAGAGTTTTATTAAACTTGTAGGCAAGCTGTGGCTTTTAAGGAGACCTTCTGTAGAAGACAAAGGCCCCTTTCTTCAAGGGTTAGCCTTGAAAGAGATTTTAGAGGCAGTAAAGAACTTATATGGCAGATAATTCTCAGCTAGGCAATGGAATTATTGTCTCATTTTGTCCAATTAGTTCATGAGTGAATTGAGACTCAGCAAAAAGATTAACTTTGTCAAACAAAGGCTTTCAATGACAGCACACATTTCCCCAAATAATCCTATGACTCAATTGTATAATTTTATAGGAGTTTCCTATTTATTTCAAGAAGGAAAAAATGTTAAAGATTTAAATGTAGATCACACTAGGCAGATGGAGAATAAGATCTCAGGAATCCAGAAAAAGGAGGCATGTAAACACACAAGACCTGTTTCTCAGTGTTTGGAGAGGTCATATAATCTCAGAAGATAAACACATTCACAGAGCCTTCCCAGGGCTCCCTGTAAACCAGGATATCTATCCATGAAATTATCTTCTATGGAGTGACAATTTGCAGTTTTTAAGAAAGAGTTTCTAGTTTCAATCACAGGTGCCTCTGGGGTCAGGAATCCACCCCAACTGACCTGCAGCTGGTGGCGGCTACCTCTGCTGGGTGGATTGATCTCAATTCTCACCCAAGAACAAATTCTCACTTTTAATCAGAAAGAATTTCCATTTGTGTACAGGTGGAGAGCTAGCCTCTGTGTCTCTAATCTTTTCTAAAAGGTGGGGCTTAGGCTCCTTGGGATGACAATATCCAGATAAAGTCTACAGAATGAATAACAGTATAACACTCTCAACCCCACACACGCACAAAAGAAGGCTGTGAGGTAATGGTATCAAACAGTTCCACCACGACAGAACAATTCTTCCCAAGTCACACAAATCACAGACTGGCTTCCAGTTTTCTGAACCCCAAACTAATACCACCTGACAACAGAGAGAGAACTACAATAAAACCTAGCTATATGAGTCCTTCCTCACTCTATTATGGTCAAGATAGAGACTCAGAGTGGTCTGCTCTCCACCCAGAGGTTGATTTTTAGACACTTATAAGCCCATTATTTCTGTGAAGTGAGCCATGACTGGAATTGGCTGCTGGTTAGTTTTGTTTAGTGACCTCAGTATGGTTTGTTAACACTCAGGATACAGAGATACATTTTTAGAATTAAGATTATTGTACTTTTTGCCTACAAAAAAAATGTTCCTATACAGGCAGTATAGGAAAATCTCAAATGCTTTTTCTAAGCCAGAAATAGTATTAAAGATATTTTACATTTTCTATATATTTCAGGGCAGTGGATTATAAAATGGAACAACTAGTCAGAATTGGAGATTTTAAAGGATTTATATTAATTTCACAGAAAATAGCAATAACCTCTGAAATCCAAGCATCTTAAAAAAATATGTGGTGAAAGTAGCATTTTCCAAAAAAAATGCTGCTTTGATTGGTAATAGAAGAAAACACAACAACATTCTCACCATTGAATTTCACATGATCTATGTTTCCATATGGGATAGGTGGTATATTAGTTCCTAGATCTGTTTTAACAAAGTACCACAAACATGTTGGCAAAAAACAATAAAAATTTATTTTCTCACAGCTCTAATGCCTGAAAGTCTGAAATCAAGGTGTCAACTAGGCCATGTCTTTTTTGAACCTATAGGAAAAGATCCCTCTTTGCCTCTTCTAGCTTTTGGTGACCCCAGGTATTCTTTGGCTCTTGGCACCAAAGCTCAAATCTCTGCCTCTGTCTTCACATCTTAACTTCTTCCTTCATGTCTTGCCTCTGTGTCTTCTCTTGTCTTCTTAAAGGGCCACCAGTCATGTTTGATTAAGGATTCACCACACTCTAGTGTGACCTTATCTTGGTAAACTAATTATATCTGCAAAGATTTTTTTTCCCCAAATAATCTTACATCCTTAGGTACTAGGGAATAAGACTTAAGCACAATTTGTAGGGGGACACAGTTCAACCTATAAAAGTAAGTAAAATGTAATTATTAATTTAATACCATTTTAGAATGGTTTTTCAAAACTAGCTTTAAGATTTACAACAGTGTCCTTTTATTTATTTTTGTTTTTTATTTCAATTATTTTTCTTTCTGACCCCTTTCAGTAGCATGGTTAATTAGGAGGACTGGAATTTTCAGGACCAGCAGTCTCCTACCTGGTAACAGCAACATCTATTTGCATTGGTATTTTCGAAGGTAGGATCAAGACTCAAAACTCTCTTTCTTAGCATCATAAGAAATGATCAGTTTGAAGAAACAAACACCTTCAAAAAATGAAATAAGTAAAAGAGTAAATAATACATTAAGTAGTAAAACATGAGGCATGTACAATTCTACACTGACCTCGTCATCACAGTTGATCTTGAATAAATCAGACAACTAAACACGGAGATCAAAGTTCGAAGGTAAATATCATTTTTGCTCAATTTTCTCTTCCAACCTTCTTTAAAAAATCTTATTCTTGAGAATTTCCCCAAAGATATTCAAATCAGGATTGGTGTGGAATTTTACCTAGATTTGTGTTCGTTTTCTTGGTCAATTAAGTATGACTTTAGTCTTAAATTAGTCAGTAGATTTAATGGGACTGCATACTCTATTTTTTAGTTGCTCCACAATTTTGTTTGTAAGACAAAAGCAATGTGGCATTGGCACCATTTATTCAGAATGTGTTCAATTCAGCATGACCTGCATCGGGCTGATACAGGAAGAATATTCATGTTCTTTCCCTCTTTAATGAAGGGTAGTGTTGTAGATGGGCACTCATGAGCAGCTCTGACACAGCCCCTATTACATAGTGACTATCTTTAAGAAGAGGACCAGGAAAATGTTAGACATAGTTACAGATTACCCTGGGACATTAAAAAAGGGGATCCAGGTTTTGCTCTTCTCACAGAATTTCCTTTTGAACTGTATACTGTGGAGGCCCAACGTACAGTCCAGATGAGAGTCTTAGGCTCTCACACAGAGCAAACAAGACACCAGAAACCATGACAGGACCTGGTTCTACATGATGAAAAGAATTGATGTTGTACTCATACTTGTAATAGGTTTGTTTGCCTGAAGCACAGCAAATCAATATACCAAGACACCAGGGATTGTAACAGGGAAAGGGTTTAATAATTGTAGGGCAGACAAATGAGGAAGCCTCAAATCTGCCTTCATAAGGAGTTTGGAACTAGGGATTTAAGGAGTTTGGAGTGGGACAAGGTTTGCGGATAGTTGATGGGTCAAATAGAGTAGGGTAGAGTCATGGAAATGAAAAAACTCCTTTTTCATGGTGAGTTGGTTCCTCTGTGGAGGTCTTCGAACTGGTTCACCTCAGCCCTTCTACTGGAAATCAGGCTGTAAAGTGCCTCAGCTATTCTTAAACAAAAAGCCTTATGATTGTGACATTAGTAATTCTATCCATAGGGACAATGGGGATGCAAATCAATTCTTAAACAAAAGCTTTAAGATTCTTAGATCAGAAACCCTATCCACAGAAACAATGGGGATACAAACGATCTGTATCGAGTGCTATGTGGCATTTGGCTACAAGGAAGTGGAGCAAAGTGCAACTTGCTTAATGCTTAATTATGACTCTATTTCTGCCTAGAATCCACCATATAATTTCTGTTAACCCTGTGAGGATGGTTTCAATACGCAAAGTTTGCTAAGCACCATTCAGAAAAAAATATATAAAATTAGCTTTTGTTTATTGTGACCCATTGTCTCAAGGGAATTTTTTCTTAGCAATCCTTTGATTGTAACAACTAGCTACCGGGAATTTCATATCCACTTACTGAGACATAAAATTATTTCCCATTTTCCTGTTGCCTTAAACTGAGCTATTACCTCTCCATCTGTAAGAGACACATTATTTTCTCTCAGTCAAGGTTGTTGGACTTGAGTCTTCTCATGGATTAATATATTAGGTGTCCTCCAAAGGGAAAATAAATTTATGTCACTTTGCTCACACAACATGCCTCCCCCGTACCTGCTGGCTCTTTCTACACTCCTGTACTCTCCAGGGGATTTGCATATTGTCCCCAAGGGAGGACCTTCCCTTGTGAGTCTGAGATAAAAGCTCAGCTCTAACCTTGCCTTGACTGATCAGGACTCCTCAGGTCACCTTATCACAATGAGGCTCCCTGCTCAGCTCCTGGGGCTGCTGGTGCTCTGGGTCCCTGGGAAGGAGAGAAGGAGATGAGGGAGGAGAATGGGGTGGGAAGGTGAGCTCTGGGGGCCCCTCTATCTCCCATGTGTTAGGTGTGCTTGCCTTATCCTCCAGGATGAGCCATGTGAGGTTTAAATCTGTGAGAGTGAGTAAAATTCTAGAAGGAACAAGGGCCTCTGCTCTGGTGAAGATTCTGACACAGAAAGGGGGTTATGATGTAGGTGATATCTAGAGACTTCTTTGTGCTTTGCAAATCTCTGTTTTTTGTTTTTTGTTTTTTAGAAATTGATAGATTTTAATGTAGAAATCAAAATAAGACAGAAACTAAAAATGACTTATTATGAAATAAATAACAAAAGAAAAACAATGAAAATGTCTCCTAATGTTTGTTTATATCCTTGCATTTTGCTCTCCTAATTTCAGGATCCAGTGAGGATATTGTGATGACCCAGACTCCGCTTTCCCTGCCCGTCACCCCTGGAGAGCCGGCCTCCATCTCCTGCAGGTCTAGTCAGAGCCTTGTGGACAGTGATGGAAACACCTATTTGTGCTGGTACCTGCAGAAGCCAGGCCAGTCTCCACGGCTCCTGATCTATAAAGTTTTTTTAACCAGTTTTCTGGGGTCCCAGACAGGTTCAGCAGCAGTTGGTCAGAGACAGATTTTACACTGAAGATCAGCAGGGTGGAAGCTGAGGATGTAGGATTTTATTACTGCACGCAAAGTACACAACTTCCACCCACAGAGATACAACCCCGAACAGAAACCTTCCTGCTTGCTCTGGCCCAGCTGCTCTTATTTCTTGTTGCCCAAGAAGCAGCTTAGCAGCTTATCTGAGTCTGCATCCGTGGAAGATGCTGCAGAACAGGGAATAATTTCCCATAACCATAAATAAGTGGTGGCTAGGTGTAGGTGTGGACTCTGGACCATGGGAGCCTCAGCTACAGCTAAGACACCCCTATTTATGCCCATCAGTGGCAGTGGCCCTTACATAAACAGTGCAAGAATGAGGGGATCCAAGTGCCCTCGGAGTAAACAAGCATAAAAGAAAGGAAAGGTGAATAAAAGCCCATGCTAATCCCACTGATTTTACCTATGTTTGTCTATATAATTTAGTCAACTTAACAGCCAGCCTATCGACACAGATTTTTGGCAATACATGTTGAATACATTTTGGGGTTTGGCAATTTTTGCTGTATTTTTAAGCATAAAATATTTAGTAATATTCAGAGATTGGTATTTTTCCACTTTCCCAACTTCCTTTATCTCTTATTTTCTACTTATCTCCCCACTCCACAAAGATAATAGAGATAGCATTCTACACGAACTGCCCTTCAAGGCTGCAGGGACACTCATGTCATTGGGAGGAGACCTGCTACAGTTTGGATGTTTGTGTCTCCCAGACTTCATGTTGAAATTTTATTCCCAATGTTGGAGGTCGGCCCCAGTGGGAGGTGTTTTGATCACGGGAAAAGATCCCTCATGAATATATCAATACCCTCCCTGGAGGGAGACGAAGTTCTCATTCTACTAGTTCCTGAGGGAGCTGGTTGTTAAAAAGAGCTGGGCACCTCCACTCTCCTTCTCTTGCTTCCTGTCTGGCCTGATCTTTGCACACACTAGCTCCCCTTTGTTTATCATCATGCGTGGAAGCAGCCTGAGGTTTTCATCAGACACTCAGTCTTCCGGCCAGCAGAATCATGAGCCAAATAAACCTCTTTTCTTTATAAACTACTCAGCCTCAGGTATTCCTTTACAGTAAAACTAAACACACTGTGCCAAGACCCTAGCATGTCCTGGCATCACCTGCTGCCACTGATGACCTTCAGGGCACTTTATGCCTTTGCCAGGTGACCCTCACTGGCACCAGTCACCAGAAGAATGGAAAGCTGCCTGTACTGCATGACTATTATCTTTTGATCAAGTGTGTCAGTCTGTTCTTGTGTTGCTAAGAAGGAATACCTAGGCTAGCTAATTTATAAGGAAAAGAAATGTTAATTGGCTCACAGTTCTGTAGGCTGTACAAGAAGCGTGGTGCTAGCTAGCATCTGCTTCTGGTGAGGCCTCAGGAAGCTTACAATCATGGAGGAAGGTGAGGCGGGAGCAGGTGTATCACATGGCAAGAGCAGGTGCAAGAGAGAGAGAAGGGGGAGGACCTGGACTCTTTTAAACAACCAGATCATCTGTGAACTAACTCATTGAGGAATCACTCATCACCAAGGGAATTGTGCTAAGCCATTCATGAGGGATGCACCCCTGTGACCCAACACCTCCCACTAGGCCCAACCTCTAACACTGGGGATTACATTTCAACATAAGATTTGCAGGGATCAAACACCCAAACCACAACACCAAGTCAAAGCTCATGGAGTTTCACATATCTACAGTCCATAATAATATCACATACTGATCCTGTTTTGACTTTCCCTGCTTTCTCATTCCCTCTGAGCAGTTACTCATTCTGCCCATCCACTCTCAGACTTTTGTGAAGTTGCTAATATGTGTTTTTATTTTCAGACTGATGTCTAGAAAATAAAATAAGCACTAGACAGTGCTTATCACTTTCCTATGTTTCTAAGCATAAAAGGTCCTGATTTCTACTTTAATTTTTCTTTTACTAGTATGGCAGGTATGGCAGGTGCCTGAGCTGATTGATTTAATACTTTACTAATATACCCACGTAGTGCTGTAAGTTCAATGCTATGCATTGACTGCTTTCTTACATTCCAGAAATTTTGATATTCCATGTTGTATTTTAGTACAAAATACTTTCTTATTTCATTTTTTTGTCTCTTCTTGATCCAGATTTCTTTTTAGTATTTTGTTAGTCTGTTTTCAAATATTTGGGGATTTTTCTTATGACTTTCTGTTGTGAATTTCAAATATAATTTTCTTGATTTCAAAAATATATTTTGCATAATTTGAATCTATTTAATTTTATCAAAATAGCTTGTGGCTCAAAATATTAAAGTGAAACCTAGGAGAGCCAGAGTAATGCCATTTTAAACACAGCTCCATCTTGAGACTAACAAGGCACATTCCTTGCCAGCCATGATCCATGGTCATAAGATGTTCATAGTTGAGGAAACAGCCTAAGGATACCTGCAAGGACACACTCCTACAGCAGCGGAAAGTCCAGATGTCCCAATCCCATAACCGTATGTGCTTTGAATATAACTATAAGTATGCTTTGATGTATTCACACACTAGAATGTCAGGAATAGTTTCCCTTAAATCAACAGAATAATAAAGTTTGTCATAATGTCTGCTCATCCGCATGTAAGCACAGCTTAGTTTAGTCTTTACATAGACAACACTCCTATATAAGAAAAACTTAAAATAAAGATGATGTACTCCTCTGCTTGCTTTCTGAGGACGCCTTACTCTGTAATGGAGTAGTTTTCAATAAACTCTCTCTTCTCACTGCACTTTGTGACTTTCCTTGAATTTCTTCCTGCATGAAATCCAAGAATCCTCTCTTGGAGTTTGGTTCAAAATCCCCTTTTCTCGTAACAATATGGTCTATTTTAGTAAACGTTTTGAAAAGATTAGGCAGTCTGGTGTGCTGGTGGAGTGTTCTCAAAGTGTCAATTATGTCCAGATGGTTTACTGTGTTGTCCAATTCATCTGCATCTGCACTGGCCTGAGAGGCACGGCTGCTACAGGCTGAACCTGCTGCAGAGCCCGTTTTTTTGGCCCCCGTCCCACTCAAGGCTGGCTGACTCCTGTATCAGTCGGTCAGTGAGCCAGAACAGTATTCCAAGGTACAGAATTTCTTGCCTCCAGAATCCATAAAGGCCTACCAGGTCCTTCCTGCCTTCAAAGACAAAGACACTTATTAGATACAATGGAATGAAATATGCATTCCTCTTCCCGTGAACTCTGTTTATGAAGCACACTTTACAGCTAGCTTATTCACTGGAGCATCATTTAGTGCCATTTAATGGCAGCTATAGAGCCAAGTGCCCAGAAATACCAACTACAGTGAAATACAAGCTGCAGGAAATCAGTCTTGCAACTACAGCCAAATAACTCTAGAACTGTTTCAAGTTCATCCTGATACTTGGAGACATTCTATCAATGAGCACCAGAGTTAGTGAGAGCTATTTCCTCCTAAGAATTAGCTGGGTGGAGCCCAGAAGAAAGCTTATTCACCACCTAGAGATTGACACACATCTTCATCATAAGAATCTCCATTGCATCAGCAGCATATGAATTGTGAAGAGTGACAGGCTGCAGTCACACTGTCTTCCACATTGATTCATAGTATTTCAGAATGTCACCCTTGTAAGCCAGGCAACACCAATATTTTATTTTGGTTTCACCAGCACAAAAGATATTTTGTGTCACTTTGCTTACATAAGAAGCCCACTCTTTGATCCCAGCTGGATCTTTCTTCACTACTGCACTCACCAGGGGATTTGCATGTTGTACCCTAGGGAAGACCTTCCCCTGTGAACCTGAGATAAAAGCTCATCTCTAACCTTGCTTTGAGTGATCAGGACTCCTCAGCTCACCTGCTCACAATGAGGCTCCCTGCTCAGCTCCTGGGGCTGCTGATGCTCTGGGTCCCTGGTAAGGACAGAAGAGAGGAGAATGGGACTGGAGGGTGAGCTCTGGGGATTCTACTGCCTCCCATTTGTGTTCTGTCCACATATCAGATGCAGATTTCTTGCCCTCCAGCAAAGGGAATTTAATATTTAGACCTGTAAGAACTAAGAACAAGCTACAAGGAAAAAGAATAGTGCACTGTTGAGAACTTCAAAAAGAAAGAGGCCACTTTGTGCCTTTAATTATTGGATCATTTTCAGATACTGGATAAATGTAGTGTATGAATCTAATCAAACACAAAAAAGTAGCCTAACATATACAATAAGACTAAATTATAAAAACATCTCACAATGTGTGTATGTAATGTACTTCTCACTGTTATTATTTTAGGATCCAGTGGGGATATTGTGATGGTCCAGAATCCACTCTCCCTGCCTGTCCCTCCTGGACAGCTGGCCTCCATCTCCTGCAGGTCTAGTCAGAGCTTCCTGCATAGTGATGAAAACACCTATTTGGATTGGTACCTGCAGAAGCCAGGCCAGTCTCCACAGCTTCTTATCTACACAATTTCTCACAAATTCTATGGAGTCCCAAGCAGGTTCAGTGGCAGCAGGTCAGGGACAGGTTTCACACCTAAATTCAGCAAGGTGGAGGCTGAGGATGTCGAATTTACTGCTGTGAACAGAGTCTTCAAGGTCCTCACACAGTGGTACAGCTCCAAATACAAACCTTCCTATTTGGGATGGCTCAGCTGTCCACAGGTGTTTGCATGGGAAGCCTGCATGGCAGATTCTGAGTTGGCTTCACAGGTAGATGTTAGATGACTGGAGGGAATAATTTGCAGAAAGATCCAGAAGGTTCTGGCCCCAACACTGTAACAGCCTTATTTCACATGGCTCAAGCAGAAGAATGAAGGTGATCAAAGTGATCCCTGAGCAACTAGACATGACAGAAGAGAGAGCTACCTTGAAAGTGCATTCTGATCCTCCCTGAGTTTCCTGCATTTGTCAATGAGATTTAGTCAGCCTAACAGCAAGAAAATTGAGGCATACTCATGGCTACAAAGGTTGGGTATATGTTAGGATTAGCAGGTTTTTTTATATTTTTAACACGATAATATTTGGTAATACTCAGAAATTGGTATTTTCCCACTCTTTAACTTCCTACCTCTCCATTACCAGTTATACCAAACCGCCACTTACATGCCTGTGATTTCACTCTACACAAGCTATACTCAGCGAGAGTATGGCTCACAGCAATTGGTGAAAATGTTTAGTTTGCAAATATCTAAATAGACTTTGTCATTTCATAGCGGATATAACATTTTATCCCAAAAGTCTTTGATTTGCCTCAACTGCCTTTTGTGAGAGAAAAGGAGAGTTCTTAGAATCACAAGTGGATTTTGAAAATAAAAGTATAAGCCATTTGGTGACAACTGCAGAGGGGAGTGCCCACAAATTTCAGCTGTACAGTACTGATACCTCCAGCTGGGGTAATCAGCCATCCAACCACAGCCAGAATGTTACTAGGCAGCCCAGAAACAGTTCAAGGGCATTTTCACATAACTTTAAAAAAAATCTTTATACAGTATCTGAGCTGCTTTAGTTCGGAGGATCTAAAATTTGGCATTATAATTTTTCATTACTTCTGCTGTGTGTACCTCCGTCTAGTCCTTATGTCAATACAACCCCAGGGTGAAGTCAGGTCAAATTCATGAGAGCCATATTTACCCTGTTCCAAGTTCTGGTTTAAAGATTTGCATTTGCTTATCAAATTGAAGATATCAGTGCTATGAAAATGGATATTCATAAAACACCCCCTCTCCTTCACAAATGTTAACATTGGGGTACATTTCATAACCTATTTCTCATTATCTCTTCTTTTTTGTTGTTGTCTTCTACAATTTCTGGTGGTAGTTGAATTACAGTTATGACCAATACTATGAGTCTGAATCCAAGGCAAATTGCTTTTAACTAATCTTGAAAACTTAGCATTAATCCAGAAACAACGATGTCACTGTTATGTAGGGGCATACTTAGGATTAGCTTTATTGACCAGCAAATAGTCAGTTAACTATTTCCATGGAATCAACAAGTTTTTCCTTCTATTTTACTCTAAATAGTTAATTTTTGTATAACAGATTTCCTAGGATATTCTGGTTAGTATAAATTCTCATAGTTTCAAATTTCACCTATGGCTCTCAGGATTCCAGAATATAAGAAAGGCAATCATTCTTTGGGTTGAGAAAATTCCTAATTTGTGAGAGCAAGAGTATAAAATAAGAGTAAAATTTGACTAAATTAGTTTTTAGTAAGTTGTTGTAGGCTCTAGTTTTTTGTTAAACTTTATAATTTTATCCCATAACTACTTCCAGGAGTTCATAAGTCATTTTATTTTATTCTATTTTATTTCTCTTTATTTTATTACTGATCCTTATTTTTCTATTTGGCATAAAAAGTGTTATAGAAGAACCAGTAGGAACATTTCTAGAATTACGGAAAGATGAGGACTGTTGCTACTCAAAGACCACTGAAACAGTGGGCTACCCGCGGCTCCCGCACAAGAAAGATCAAGACAGAGGGGAAGTTTACAACCCGGAGTCCCCTGCTCCCTTAAGGCAGAAAGTCACCATTTCCACTTTCTGATGAAGATATTTTCTCATTATGATCTCATTATAACTAAGAGTGACCACCAAACACTTCATTTGCCTATTGCATCTTACTTTATCTAATGTTTTTGATTGTTGTTCATCGGAAATAAAACAAAGTGGTTAAAACACAATTTTGGTTGATTTCAGAAATTAGTGTAAGGGATTTAATTTGGTCTTTGATTTTTTCTGAAGCTCTTAAAATTTATTTATTTAAAGTTTATGTAAGTATTTTATAGATTCTTGAAATTATTTAAACTGGAAGAAAAAACATTGAATTTGAGAATTCTAAGTTCATATTCTCCATTTTCCTGCAAGTAAGTGTAAAAGCACATGATATACATATATATATATATGTAATTATATATATTACATGAAATCAACTAAAATTGTGTTTTAACTACTTTGTTTTATTTCCAATAAACAACAATCAAAAACATTAAAGTAGGATATAATAGGTGAACGAATTGTTTGGTGGTCACTCTTAGTCACAGTGAGATAATAATGAGACAATATCTTCATGAGAAAGTGGAAATGGTGGCTTATGAACCCCCTAACAGAATTTGACAAGAAAGTTGAACTACAAGAAAACAGATCTATATAAGTCTGTCCTCATGTAGTTGAATGTGGCCAAGACTGGAGACCCACAGTGACCTGCTTCCCACCTGGATCTAAACATAGGCTGTTCTTACAAATTTTATCAATTCTTATCTTTGTCCAGTGTGGAGTGATCCACTTTAGCTGCTGTTGTCAACGTTTTGGCATGGTGTATTAATATACAGAAGGGGGAGATTCCCGTTTAGAATTCAGAATATTATACTCCTAGTCTACTGACAGTATGAGAAAATTTCAAAGGCTTTTTCTGATGAAAGAATTCTTACAAAATTTTACATGTTCTGAATACTTAAGGGCAACAGATTTTGAGATAAAATAACCAATTACAAGGCAGACTTTTTAAAGATTTATCATTACTTTTTACTGGTAATAGCAATACTCTGAAATTCAAAAAAGATTATTTTGTAAGCATAATATTTTTAATAATTGATTTATGATCAAAGAAAACATGACAAATCTCTCACTGTTACTCATTTTCCCACAATTCAAGTTGCTATATTAGATAGTGGAAATAACTAATTATTTTTTAAGAAGCTATGTTTTTAAAGAGCTCATTTTTAGAGTAGTTTTGGAAGGTGCGGATTCTCCTATCTTTCTCTGACATGGGCAAAACCTCCCCAGTTATCAACATCCCCCACCATAGTGAACCTACATTGATACAACATTATCACCCAGAGTTTAGATTAGGGTTTCTTAGTTTAAATTAGGGTTCACTTATGATGTTATACATGTTACAGGTTTTTAAAAATGTCTAATAGGAAATATCCATCTTTGTAGTATCAGACATAGCAGTTTCACTGCCCTAAAAATTGTTCATCTCCCCCATTCATCCCCCACCCTCCAAATCCCTAACTACCACTGATCCTTTAACTGTCTCTATGGTTTTGTCGTTTACAGAATATCATACAGTTAAAATAATATAATATGCAGTCTTTTCAGATTGACTTTTTCACTTAGTAATATGCATTTAAATTTCCTCCGTGTTTTTTCATGGTTTGATAGCTTGTTTATTTTAGGCAATGAATAATATTCCATTCTCTGGATGCTCAATTGTGCTGGATGCACAAGAATTGACACTGAATTAAATCAATTAATTTTTAACTACTGAATCAGCCTTTCATACCTAGCATAAATCCAACTTGGCATACTATATTGTACAGTATGTACAATTATACATACATATTGTACAATTTTTTGTACATTGTTGTAGTCAATTTGCTAATACTTTGTGGAGGATTTTTGCATCTATTTTCATGAGAAATAATTGTAGTTCTATTTTCTTGTAATGTCTTTGCCTGGTTCTGTTAGTAGACTAGTATTTCCCTCACAGAATGACTTAGGAAGTATGCCCTTTGTTTCTATCTTGTGAAATAGATTGAGAATTTGAAGAATTTCTTCCTCAAACATTTGGTAGAATTCACCATTGAATCCATCTGAATCTGGTGCTTTATTTTTTAAAACGGTTGTTAGTTATTTATTCAATTTATTAAATATATAAAATATTTGTAGGCCAGTTTATGCTGTCTGTTTCTTTTAGTTAGTTTTGGTAGATTCCTTCTTTCAAGGACTTTGTCCATTTCATCAAAGTTATCAAGTTTGGTTCATAGCATTGTTTATAATATTCCTATAACATCCTTTTAAGCTTCATGGGATCTGTAGTGATGTCCCCTCTTTCAGTTCTGCTATTAGTAATGTGTGTGCTTTCTGTGTTTCCTTAGCTTGGCTTGAGACTTACCAATATTATTTGTATTTTCATAGTATTAGTTTTCAATTTTTTTTTCTGTTGACTTCCTGTTTTCAATTTTTTTATATCTGCTCTAATATTTATTTCCTTTCTTCTGCCTAATTTAGATTTAATTTGATCTTCTTTTTCTAATTTCATACAGCGAAAACTTAGATGACTGATTTTAGATTTTTCTTCTTTCTAATTTATACATTTGATTATATGAATTTCCCTCTCAGCACTTCCTTTTGCTATATTCCACAAATATTGATGAGTCATGTTTTTATTTCCATTTAGATCAAAATCTTCTAAAATTCTCCTGAAATTTCTTCTTTGACTCTTTTGTTATTTGGAAGTGTGCTGTTTAATCTCCACATATTTGGGTATTGTCTGCATTTTGGTATTGATTTATATTTTAATCCCATTGTGGTTTGAGAGAAGGCACTGAGTGATTTCTATTTTTTTAAATATGTTACTGTGTGTTTTATGACCCAGAATTAAGTCTATCACAGAGAATATTCCATGTGATCTTGAAAAAATACGTGTTTGGACAAAATAGTGTGCAAATGGCAATTATACAGAGTTCATTGATAGTGTTGTTGAGTTTGACTGTTTTTATGGGTTTTCTGCCCGCTGGATCTATCTATTTATGATAGTGAAGTGTTGAAGCCTTTAACTATAATCGTGGACTCAGCTGTATCTTCTTGTAGTTCTATCAGTTTTTGCCTCATTTATTTTGACAGTCTGTTGTTAAGCTCACATATGTTAAGCATTGCTTTGTCTTCTTGAAGAATTTGCCCCTTTTTCATTTGTAATGCTCTTTCTGTCCATGATAACTTTCCTTGCTTTGAGATCTTCTTTTCTGAAATTAATATAGTACTTGTGGTTTCTTTTGATTAATATTAGCATGGTATATCTTTCTCCATCATGTACTTTTCAATCTATATGTACCTTGATGTTATAATTAGATTTATTATAGACACCATAGAGTTGAATCTTACTTTTTGTTATACTCTAATAATATATCTTTTAACTTGTACATTTAGACACTTTATGCTCCAACTAATTATTGGTGCCTTGGATTAATGTCTACCATATTTTCACTGTTTTCTATTTATTGTCCTTGGGTTTTTTTTTTCTATTTTTATCTTCTACTTGTTTCTGCCTTTTTATGGTTTTAATTTAGCATCTTATACATTTCTATTTTCTCTCCTTTATTAGCACATTAGATTTTTTAACCACTTTTAGTGTTGTTCTGAAGTTTTCAAGATACATTTACAACTAATCCAAGCCTACTTTCAAATACTCCTATAACATTTCATAGGTCATGTGAGTACCTGATAATAACAAACTATTCCTAATTTTTTCCATTTGTTGCATTATTGTCATTCATTTCACTTATATGTAAGTATAAATAAGTATGCATATATGTGTATATGTATTTATATATGTAAATGTATACATCAGCATGCATAATAATCACATTACTATTATTTTGAAAAAATTTATATCAGTTAAGAATAAGAAAAATATGTTCCTTAATTTTTCCTTCACTTATTTCTTCTTGATGCTCTTCTTTTATGCAAATTCAAATTTCTGACCAAACTATATTCCTTCTCTCAAAAGAACTTTTATTTTTCTGTTTTTACAAAGCATGTTTACTGGCAACAAATTTTCCAAATTTTTGTTTGTCTGAGAAAGCCATCATTTATCATTTCCTTTTGAAGGATGATTTCATAGAAAACAGAATCCTAGGTTGGTGGTTTTCTGCTCTCAGCACAAAACACGTCACTCTCCTCTCCTCTTGCTTGCATGAAGTGAAGAATCCTTCCTGTTTCGCAGAAGTTGGATACAATATTTACATTTGCTCCTCTATACAAAAGGTTTGTTTCTCTTATGTTCATGCTCTTTCTCTCTCTCTTTTCAATACTTTTTCTTTGTTTTTGACTTCCTATAGTTTAAAAATTATATGCTCAAGTGTTTTTTGTTTTTGTTTTTGTTTCTTTGTTTGTTTTGCTTGTTTGCTTATTTTGGCATTTATACTGCTTGGTGTTTCCTGATCTTCCTGGATCTGTGGTTCGATGTCTGACATTAATTTAGAAATATTTTCAGTCAATACTGTTTCCTTTATCACCCCTCCACCCCGTCCTCCTCCTTTTTCTTCGTGTTCGTTAACCTATTTGCCTTTTGCCCAAGAGTACTTGCTGGCAGCACTTGCAACTACGGTGTTTACCTCAAGAAGAAAGTGAGAATGTGACCAACATTCCACAACGATACTGTGATTGAAGCAGACAACAGAAATGGAAAGAAAACTAAGAAGCCATATGTCATTGTGGACCCTAATGAGAAGATGGGAGCAGTGGACTCAGCTGATTTGATGCTCACTTCTTCAGAAAGCACAAGATTTGGTCTAAGGAAGTATTTCACTACCTTCTAAACATTACAGTGCTGACTGAACCTCCACATCCTGTTCAAGAAGGATAATCCTGAGCACACGATTAGCCATGTAAACTTCAGACTGACATGGATTGAAAAAATGCTGTTAAAGCATCACAAGCCAGGACAGCAAAGTCTTCCAGGTCACCCTTGCTCTGATGATGTCATACCTCTTCACCTGTATGGAATACCTTTCCCCAAGAGCATACCACCAACATCAGGCAAACGAAATCCAACAGGTCGCTGCAAAGTTTGCTGCTTGTACAAAGACAAGCCTAGCGAGACAACCTGAAGAGAAATGTGATATTTTTGTGTGGAATGTGATATTCCACTTTATGTTGTTCTTGCTTTGAAATTTATCACACAAAAAATTATTAAATACTGATTATCATATACATTTCTGTTACATTAGGATTAGAGACAAGTTCTGTTTAGAAATAATTCCAAGAATAGATTTTATATTTTACTTCAGATTGAAAATCAGTCAGATTTGCTTCATCCTCAAAGAGTGTGTTTATGTAAAATCACATGAATGCCGGCAGAAAACTGGACTTTTTTTTTTCTAAAGAGAAAAAGGGTTAAACAATGTAACGCCTTTTGTATCTGTCCCACAGTTCTTGGGCCTTTGGTTTTCAGTCTTTGTTCTCTTTTCTTTTCAGTTTTGGAGATTTCTGTCAATATACACTCAAAATCAGACTCTTTTTTTCTCAGCCATACCCTGTCCTTTCTGTTACAGTGTTCTGTTTTGTTTTGTTTTTTAATCTCTAGTATTTTTTTTCTTTTTTTGCTTTTTCTTGGGATCTTCATCTTTCAGTTTACATTTCTCCTCTTTTAAAAATTACAACATCCCTGCCATGTCTGGTTTCGATGCTTGCTTGATCTCTTCAAACCGTGTCTTTTTGCCTTTTATTATGCCTTATAATTTTTACTTGATAGCCAGATAAAATACATTGGGTGAAGGGAAGTGCTAGAAATAGGCCTTTAATAATATGGGGGTAAGGTGTAGGGGAAGAGAAGCATTCTATACTCCTATGCTTAGGGTTCAGTGCTTTAGTGAGCTTATGTCTGTGGACTGTTAACATCACAAGTGTCTCTTTGCTTCTTTCTCCACCCATGTAGGTGGGACAGGATGCTAGACCTGGATGGAGTTGAGAATTTCTCTTTCCCCAGTCAGTTAGACAATAATAAAACTGTATGTAGCACATTAGGCTGGGTAAATAGTTTCTCCCTAGAGCTGAGCTTAAGAACAGAGTGCTCTGACTTCCTCCCTATATAATTGTGTCATGATTTTTGGTTTAATCAACTTAATGTGCTTCTATTAGTGAGAAAGCTATAGTCACCCCAAGAAACGTGAATCGTATTTAATATATGAAAAAAATTACTATCCTGTGTATGCTATAGTTCTGTGGTTTTCCTTGTAGGTTCTCAAACCTTGGATTATGTGTTATAAAAACACATTTTGCATTTCTGCTTGTACACTTGATATTGTATAATAAACAGGTAAATTGCATGAAATTAACCCTTTCAAAAGTTGCATGATTTTTCATAATATGAAAATAGCACAATTTATCTAGCCATCTCTTACTGATAGGCATTCAGATGTTTCCTTAGACAACACGGAGTTTTTATTTCTATACGCAATTTTCTTAGTAGTAAGTTTGGGCCAACAAGTATACATATTCTAAATTTCACTCCAATAGTGAGCAGAGATTACTTAGGAAAGTCTGTAGAAATCCACATTGCAGCCACCAAAGTAATGGCTTTTCCATCCCCCTCCATTCCCACCAGCAGAGGGAGGCATAAGGCTTTAAGTTTTTTTGCCAATTATTTCATGGAAAAGGGCAATTAATTTTTTTCCAAGGTTTTCAAGTAATAAAGCTTATGTTTTTTTTTACTTTTTGTTTTTACATAGTTATAGGTTCACGGGAAGTTGCAAAGAAATATACAGAAGTCTCATGCATCTTCATTCAATTTTCTCCAATGTTGACTTCTTTCAAAGTATAGTACAATACCAAAGACAGGAAATTAACATTGGTGTCATCCATAGAACTTATTCAGTTTTCACAAGTTACACATGCACACAATTTTTGTTTGTTTATGTGATTGTGTTTATGTGTGTGTAGCTCGATGTGAATGAATCATGTATGTGGCCTTCTATAACCACCACTGTAATCAAGAAACTCAGCTAAATCATCACCACAAGACTCCTGGTGTTACCCTTTTACAGCCACCCTCACCTTCTCTACCCCATCCTTAACCCTTGGCAAACAGCACGTAGAAGACATCATACCATAAGTACCATTCGAGATTGGCTTATTTCGCTGAGTATAATACCCTTGAGGCTCATCAAAGTTGGGTATAGCAATAGTTTATTGCTTTTTATTTCTGAATGTATTCTATGATATGATTACCCCAGTTTATTTAACTGTTTACTTACTGAAAGACATTTGGGTAATTTCCTTGATTTAGTTACTATAAATAAAGCTTCTGTGAACATTTGTGTACAAGTTTCTGCATAATAATGTTTTATTTCTCTGAGATAATTGCTCAAGAGTTCATTTGCTAAATTGCTTAAGTCCACTTTCAATTTATTACAACCCTTTAAGAGAGATTTCTTTTCAGATCAAAAACTTCGATTTAGGTGAGGTGTAATTTATTAATTTTTCATTTTATGGATTATTTTTCTTATTTAAATTTGCTTTCTTTATCATTTTGTGAGATGTCTTTGTTATAGTTTATTTTTATTTTTATATGTATTGATTTTCTTCAGTGTATAATTTTGTGTTTGACATTGATTTGAAACTTCTACTTAGAAACTTTATATTAGGTTTCTGTTGCTTTCTTTATATATTTATTTTTTGTTTCTTTTAGAATTCCTTTTTCTTCTGGCTTACAAATAGTCTCTTTAAATACCAAGTCAGATATATATTCATATAAATTCTTTGTTATATAATTTTTATAGATTTATCTTTTAATATTTATGTATTTAATAAATATGTAATTCATATATATGTTATGGTGGGGTGTTTTAACATATCTTCACTTAAACATATTGACATTCTGGTCATTATGTTTTTACATTTTATTTCATATGTTATTTTATTAAATTCTATAATTAAAACACATCAACTATCCATGTATATTGGGTGCCTGTTTTCTGTCCTTTCTATAATTATCTGTAATTGATTTTTTTGCCTTTTATTCTGAACTCTATTCCTTTACTAAGCTTACCTTATGTGTCTTTGACTCCATTTATTTCTTTGCCTGATTATATTTTTTCTATGTTATAATTACTAGTTCTGCTTTACTTTTTAAATCCTGTACCTGTAGCCAGACACATTTATTTTACCTATTATTTTCTTGCTAATTATCTCATCCTTGAAAATAAATTTAAGTGCTTTTTTTTAGTGTGTCTTCTAATTTTACAATCATTTGCTGCAGAAAATACTTTTGTTTTACAAGAGTACATCATTTTCAGAGGAGTTATCTAATTTATTATTTACTTGCTATGTATTTTTGTCAGTCATATAGCTCTCTCCCATGGTGTATTTGTAATTTTTCAGTATTAATTCACTTCAAATTACTTATCCTTGATGGGGTTGCTTTATCCAAGTCTTCTATTTGCCAAAATATGGTATAGTTCAATATTTCTTGATTGCTCCAAACACATGTGGGTGCATTTTATCATTACCTTACCTACCTCCACCTCAGAACTGAGTCTGAGGACTGTGTCCTTGCAGGTTGTGTTTAGTAGGTCTTTTTTATCGCTTGGTTGCTGGAGAAAGAGTAGAAGACAGAGGACAGGACAGTGGACAATTTAAAGTGGTCAAGTTTGTCTCTATTTTCTACAGGCTTCTTAATGATCAGTCTTCTTGGCGGCCTAAAAAAAAAAAAAATGCAAATTTCACCCCAATCATTTGCCTTTTACTTCCTACCTCTGCTTCTGTCCTCCTCCACCTAGAGTTGTAGGAGGGGGAAAGGATCAGGGATTGTCCCAACCCTAATCATGGCACAAAAGTGCCAAGAGTTCAGGTGAATTTTTTCAGGACTTTCCTCATGGCATACCGGCTCCTCTGAAATATTTTGTCTTTCTTTTCAATCCACAAATTGATGTTTGCCCTGTTTTCCAGAGATATCTACTAGACATCTGAAAGGTTGAAGTATGAAAACTTCTTAAATTTCTTGAAAATGTTCTTTGTTTCTTCAAGGAATACTCAAATTCCATTATTCCTACTTTCTTCTAGGGGAATAAAGCTAGGTAAGCCTAATTTAATTATTTAGGAAAAACAAGAGGGTTACAGAATTTTCCACTCAAACTCACCACACTAATCTAAGTTCCCACTCTTCATCTCCGTTGCCCTAAGGTGTAGCTGGAATTCTCAGGTGTTCATTTTCAACTGTTTATAAAAATGTAGATTTAAGGTGTAGAAAAACCATTATTGTAATTCTACCTAGATCCTTTGGGAAACCACTAATTTATTTTAGTCTAAATAAAATAAAATTTTAAAAACATAAAAACAATCCTCAGAGTGATAAAAGAAAACTTTTAGTTAAGTAGAGCTAATATGCATGTTAATATCAATGAAAAATAGAACTGAGTAATCAGGGACTCAAGTGCACAGCTGGAAGCAGTGTAGAGGGACCTCTCTGGCCCTGAACTCCATCACAAGTAACAGAATAGAATCCTGGAGTGGAGCTCATGGAGAAGTGATGATTGGCATCATGCTCCCTGGCTTTTCAAGTTCCTTGTAGCCTTTTGTTGGTGTCCGCACTTTTGAAGATGCAGTCCCCTCTTCCAGACATTTTAGACTGGTTTTGGTGGGGGAAAACCTTCACCTATTGGGGGGTGAGAGTGCCAGCTGACTGGTGTGGACACCCTCTCTTGCTGTAGGAGGAGATGGAGTTCCTTAGCTCTCAGTTTCCAGTGGCAAGGCAGATGGAACCAGCAGGAATTGGGGGATGGTTATTCTCCACTCTGAATAGGATCCACTACAATGACTCTTCTGCCCCTGAGGGACTCTGGTGGATAGAGCATTGGTTTCAGGACTAAGCAGATGGAGAGACCCTGCCTTGTCCACACTGAGGCAAGTTCCTTGATTAGTTTAGTTTTCCAGTCTTCATCAAGGTTTCATACTCACTCCTCTCATCCTTTCCAGATCATGATAACATTTATAGACTTGTTTTAAATACCACTCACTCAGTGGAACAAACTTCCCCTTCCCATATGAACCAGTTTCATAAAAGCCACCCAACTTGCTTTCTCTGTCTCACAATGATAACAATTTAAAACGCATGATTATTGATAATGATCGAAAATTTTAATTTTGAATAATCAAAAGTATTTCTGAAATAACATATCCAAATGGCAGGGCAGCCCCAGTACACTCCTCCACATGGTATCTCAAGTAGACTGGCAGGCAAAGATCCAATAGAAAAAGTCACAAAATCCCTTGGGACATGCTTGAGCTACCCTAGGAAATGTTTTGTTAGCCCCAACTCCCACTGGGTGAAATAAGAGCAGGTGTCCCCTTTGAGCACCAACCCAAACTTTTCTGAGCTGATTTGCATGTTGGGTCATTAGGCAACGGTCCAAGCTGCTTAGAGCATCCTTAAAGGCAGCTTGTCAGGGGCCCTGAGGAGCAGCCTCTAGTTCAGCTCTCAGAGATGGGGTCCTGGGCTCCTTTCCTGTGGATCCTCCTGCTCTGGTCTCCAGGTGAGGGGGTATAGAGAAACATCGGGCCAACTCATGTGGCCACCATTGTTTTTTGTTCTTGGTTGGGTTTTTGGTTGTTGGATTTAAGGCATTCATTGGAGGTTGTAAGTTCCCCAGTTATCTTGTGTTTTCTGGTTACTCAAGATGCTGCATATGACTGTGGTTACAAGTTTCACCAATGCATGGGCCTACCTGGGGACAGTCTCAGTATATCTGATATAGTTTATTTGTCTTTATCATTTCAGGCTGCAATGGGGACATTGTGCTGACCCAGTCTCCAGCTTCTTTGGCCGTGTCTCCAGGGCAGAGGGCCACCATCACCTGCAGAGCCAGTGAGAGTGTCAGTTTATTTGGAATAAACTTCATTCACTGGTATCAGCAGAAACCAGGACAACCTCCTAAACTCCTGATTTACCAAGCATCCAATAAAGACACTGGGGTCCCAGCCAGGTTCAGCGGCAGTGGGTCTGGGACCGATTTCACCCTCACAATTAATCCTGTGGAAGCTGACGATGCTGCAAATTATTACTGTCTGCAGAGTAAGGATCTTCCTCCCACAGTGCTTTAGGTCTAAACAAAAACCTCCCCAGGCAGCTGCTCCCTGAGGCTCTAATCCCTCAGATGTGGCTTTTTATCCAGGTCCATCAGCCTGCTGTCATAGGCTTGTTTGAACAAAGGGTCAAACTATCAGAAAATCCTTAAACTGATGTTTGTGTGTGTGCACGTGTGTGTGTTACAACCAGCTTTATAATTTAATAATTTCTTTACTGCATCAGGACCTCTCAGAAATTTTCTACTTCTCAATGTATATTTTTATGTCAAAGACCCTTACCAACAGAAGAATTTCAAACTTTAAGAAAATTTTGCAGTCATTTTTTAAAAATGCTCTGAATAATCAAAATTATTAGCTATATCTTTCAGATATAGGTGACCTTCTCACCTGAATTTTGACTTTTCTCCACTTTTATTTGCTGAATCCACATTAAAAGGCTTTTCTAGTTATTTAGAAACCTAACAATTGTGAGGTAGTTATCTCTGCTTATTTAATTTAGATGTCTCTATCTCTGTGCCTTTCCCAAAAGTTAGATTCTCAGCTCTAGATTTAATAACTTGTCTTTTACTCCTCATGTAGTGTTCATGTCCTTTTTCTTTTTTCTTTTTTTTTCCCAGTGTCTCACTCTGTCACCCAGGCTGGAGGGCAATGGCACAATCTTGGCTCATGGCAACCTCCACCTCCCAGGTTCAAGTGATTCTCTTGCATCAGTCCCTCAAGTAGCTGGGATTACAGGTGCCTGCCACCACGCCCAGCTAATTGTTTATATTTTTAGTAGAGATGGGGTTTCACCATGTTGGCCAGACTGGTCATGAGCTCCTGACCTCATGATTCACCCGCCTCGGCCTCCCAAAGGGCTGGGATTACAGGTCCTTTTTCTATGATATTTTCCACGTCCATTGTCAAGGTTTTCTCTCATCTTCTCTCTTTTTGCTTTTCCAATTGCCCTGACACTACAGGTAGAGTGGACTCCATAAATGCAAGTGCGCATAGCAACGATCATGAAAAAATTAGTGATCCTGTGCCCCTCCATCCCTACCTTGGCCTCCCTCAGTCTTCTGCATCCTCCACAAAGGAAGCAGAGAAACTCTGGCAAAATAGGCTTTTGCAGCATTTCAGTCTAATAAGACTTACATTGGTTTCTAAATTTGTAACCCTATCTCACTACATCTGAAATTTTATTATTAGTTGACTGTTTGACCATGCAAATTATCATAATCACACACTCAGTGGCTTAAATTAACACACTTTCATAATTCACACGCAGTTTCTATGAGTCGGGAGCCTGGGCACAGCTTATCTGGGTTCTCTCTTCAAGGTTTCACAGGCTATAGTCAAGGTGTTGACCAGTCTGCATTCTCACCTGGGGACTTAAAGGGTCTGCTTCTGTGATCACTCAAGTTGTTGACAGAATTATTTTCATAGTAACTCTAAGGCTGAGGGTCCTGGCTTTTTGCTGGCTGTTGGATGGAGATCACCCTAAGGTCCTAGAGAACATCTGAAGTTTCCTGCCACATGGGCTACTAATAATCAAACCAGCTAGGAGAATTTCTTGGTAACAAAAAGAGTTCAGTTCCTCTTTTAGTGGCTTTGACCTAATTAAGTCAGATCCACTCAGAATAATCTCCCTTATGATTAACTCAAACCCAACTGATTCGGGACCCTGATTGCATCTGCAAAGTACTTTCAGTTTTGCAATATTGTCTATGCTAGAAGGAAGTCACAAATTCTGCCCAGACTCAAGAAGAGGGAATCACACTGTTTATGAACACCAGTGGTTATGTATCATGGAACCCACCTAGGACTGTCCACTAAAGCTGTCATACTGCCTAAGTGTTTTGTTTGTTTTTATTCTCTTTCTCTCAAATGACCCCTGCCCTAAGGGGATTAAATAAGGAAGCTTCCCCTGGTAATATGTTCTTACCAGCATCAGACAAACAGATCCCTCAAAATAGTGTTTTCATCCCAGCTTCTCACATTCCTCCTGTTACTTCCTGAGTGAGGCAGTGGTGAAGGTTTCCTCTATAGAGTAGACGATTTGAAATAAATAAATAATTGTATAAATATTGGCCTGTAATTACCTGTATTAGTAAAGAAAGAAAGAATATCTAAAAACCAATGGGATAGTTTCTATCCTAAGAGACTAGAAAAAGAGGAGCCAGCAAGATTCACAGCAAGCAGATGGAAGAAAATAATAAAAAATGAGTATAAATCCATGAAGTAAAAGACAGAAAATCATTGAAACCAAAAGTTGTGTATTTGGAAAGACTGGCAAAATTGAAAATCCTTTATGACTTTTGAAGAACAAAAGAGAAGGCCAAGATTATTAAAATCTGGGTTGAAATAAGGGATATAACTGCCTACCCTACAGAAACTTTAAAAATATTGTAAGAGAATATGATAAACAATATTATGTTATTAAATTAGATAATTTAGATGAGATAGCCCAAAACTAATTCAAAAACAAATAGAAAATATGAGTAGAACTATAACAAGAGAAGAAATTTAAAAATTTCCGATAAAGAAAAGCTGAGGCCCGGTGCGGTGGCTCATGCCTGTAATCCCAGCACCTTGGGAGGCCGAAGCGGGCAGATCACGAGGTCAGGAGATTGGGACCATCCTGGTTAATACAGTGAAACCCTGTCTCTACTAAAAATACAAAAAAAAATCTAGGCCTGGTGGTAGATGCCTGTAGTCCCAGCTACCGGGAGGCTGGGGCAGGAGAATGGCATGAACCCAGGAGGCGGAGGTTGCAGAGAGCCCAGATCACGTCACTGCACTCCAGCCTGGGCGACAGAGTGAAACTCCGTCTCAAAAAAAAAAGAAAAAAGAAAAGAAAAGTTGAGACTACATGGCCTCACTGGTGAATTCTTCAAGCATTTAAAGAATAAATATTACCAATCTTCCATAAATTATTTCAGTAAACAGAGGAGAAAAGAATACTTCCCAACTCATTCTATGAAGCCAGTATTACAGTAATAACAAAATCAAACAAAGACAGTCTAAGAAAAGAAAACCATAGACCAATATCCCCTATTAATGCATGTGAAAACATTCTCAAAAGATATTAATAAATAGAATCCAGTAGCATATAAAAATGATTATACACCATAATCAAAATGAGATTTATTAAACAATGCAAGGTAGATTGACATCTGAAAATCAATAATGTAATATGTCACATAAATACAAAAACTGTAATCATCTCAATAAATGGAGAAAGCCATTTGATAAAGCTCAAAACTCTTTTATGACAAAAGCTCTCAACAAAGTAGTAACAGAAGGAAACTTACTTTGCCTTACAAAGGATATATATGAAAAACCTACAGCTAACATCATATTTAAAGTTAAAAGAATGCTTTCCTTCTAATATTATAAACAAGCAAGGATATTCACTCTTGCTACTCAATTCAACACTGCCCTGGATGTTCTTGTCAAGCAATCAAGCAAGAAAAAAATGAAAAATAAAATACATCAATATATAAAAGAAAGAAGTAAAATTATTTTAATTACAGAAAATATAATCCTGTATGTATATTAAATAATAAGGAATATGTGTCTCCCACCACTACACATATAATCTACTAGTAACAAACAACCTTGGCAAAGTAACACAATAAAATATGCATTATGCACAAATAAATTTTATCTCTCTATACAGTTACATTTTATTGTATTTCAACAGATATCTGCAAAGTCACAAATGCTGAATTAACAAATACTGAGCCATTGGTCCTAGTGGTAGTACTGGTTTATGTTCCTGTGAGCCTCTGGTCACATTTTCATTAGCTGATCAATATGTAACTTTTTGTGTGAGTATCTTAAACAGATTATATATATCTGATAAAGTCTTAAATATAGGCATATACATATAGACATACCTGTAGGTTTGGTTCCAGACCACTGCAATAAAGCAACTGTCACAATAAAGTGAATCACACAAACTTTTGGGTTTCTGAGTATATATAAAAGTTACATTTATACTATACTGTAGTCTATTAAGTGTGCAATAGCATTATGTTTTAAAAACAATGTACATAATTTAAAATACTTCATTACTAAAAAATGGTAATACCTATCTGAGGCTTCAGTGAGTAATCTTTTTGCTGGTTGAGAGTTTTGTCTCAATGTTGTTGGCTACTGGCTGATCAGGGTGGTGATTGTTGATGATTGGGGTGATTGTGGCAATTTCCTAATATAAGACAGCAATAAAGTTTTCCTCATTGATTGAATTTTCCTTAAATTAAATATTTCTCTGTAGCATGACATACTTTTTGATAGCATTTTACCTATAGCAATACTTCTTTCAAAATTGGAGTCAATCCTTGAGCCCTACTGTTGCTTTATCAACTAAGTTTTTTTTATACAATTATGAATCCTTTGTTGTCATTGTAACCTTGCTCACAGCATCTTCACAGCAGTAGATTCCCTCTCAAGAAACTATTTTATTTGCTCATCCATATGAAGTAACTCCTCATCCATTCATGTTTTACTGTCATATTGCAGCAACTCCGTTACATCTTCAAGTTCCACTTCTTTTCTTTTCTTTATTTCTTCTTACAAATGGGATACATGTGCAGAACATGCAGGTTTGTTACATAGGTATACTTCTAATTCTAGTTCTCTTTTAATTTTACTACATCTTAAGTTACTCCACTGAAGTCTTGAACCCCTCAAAATCATCCATGAGGGTTGGAACCAACTTTTTTCAAACTTCTGTTAATATTGATCTTCACATTTTGGCATGTTTTTACAATGGCTGGTACCGGTTGTTCCTTTCCATGTTTAGTGCTTCCTTCAGGAGCTCTTGCAGGGCAGGCCTGTTGGTGACAAAATCTCTCAGTATTTGCTTGTCTGTAAAGGATTTTATTTCTCCTTCACTTATGAACCTTAGTTTGGCTGGATATGAAATTCTGGGTTGAAAATTCTTTTCTTTAAGAATGTTGAATATTGGCCCCCACTCTCTTCTGGCTTGGAGAGTTTCCGCCGAGAGATTCGCTGTTAGTCTGATGGGCTTCCCTTTCTGGGTAACCCGACCTTTCTCTCTGGCCTCTCTTAACATTTTTTCCTTCATTTCAACTTTGGTGAATCTGACAATTATATGCCTTGGAGCTGCTCTTCTCGAGGAGTATCTTTGTGGCATTCTCTGTATTTCCTGAATTTGAATGTTGGCCTGCCTTGCTAGATTGGGGAAGTTCTCCTGGATAATATCCTGCACAGTGTTTTCCAACTTGGTTCCATTCTCCCCATCAATTTCAGGTACACCAATCAGACGGAGATTTGGTCTTTTCACATAGTCTCCTATTTCTTGGAGGTTTTTTTTCATTTCTTTTTACTCTTTTTTCTCTAAACTTCTCACTTCATTTCATTCATTTGATCTTCAGTCACTGATACCCTTTCTTCCAGTTGATCGAATCAGTTACTGAAGCTTGTGTGTGCATCACATAGTTCTCATGCCATGGTTTTCAGCTCTATCAGGTCATTTAAGGACTTCTCTCCATTGGTTATTCTAGTTAGCCATTCGTCTAATCCTTTTTCAAAGTTTTTAGCTTCTTTGCAATGGGTTCAAGCTTCCTCCTTTAGCTTGGAGAAGTTTGATCGTCTGAAGCCTTCTTCTCTCAGCTCGTCAAAATCATTCTCCATCCAGCTTTGTTCTGTTGCTGGCGAGGATCTGCAGTCCTTTGGAGGAGGAGAGGCACTCTGATTTTTAGAAATTTCAGCTTTTCTGCTCTGTTTTTTCCCCATCTTTGTGGTTTTATCTACCTTTGGTCTTTGATGATGGTGACGTACAGATGGGGTTTTGGTGTGGATGTCCTTTCTGTTTGTTAGTTTTCTGTCTAACAGTCCGGCCTCTCAGCTGGAGGTCTGTTGGAGTTTGCTCGAGGTCCACTCCAGACCTGTTTGCCTGGGTATCAGCAGCGGAGGCTGCAGAAGAGTGAATATTGCTGAACAGAAAATGTTGCTGCTTGGAAGCTTCATCTCAGAGGGGTACCCGGCCATGTGAGATGTCAGTCTGCCCCTACTGGGGGGTGCCTCCTGGTTAGGCTACTTGGGAGTGAGGGACCCACTAGAGGAGCAGTCTGTCCGTTCTCAGCTCTCAAGCTCCATGCTGGGATAACCACTATGCTCTTCAAAACTGTCAGAGAGGGACATTTAAATCTGCAGAGGTTTCTGCTGCCTTTTGTTTGGCTATGCCCTGTCCCCAGAGGTGGTGTCTACAGAGGCAGGCAGGCCTCCTTGAGCTGCAGTGGGCTTCACCCATTTCAAGCTTCCTGGCCGCTTTGTTTACCTATTCAAATCTAGGCAATGGCAGGCACCCCTCCACCAGCCTCACTGCCGCCTTGCAGTTAGCTCTCAGACTGCTGTGCTAGTAATGAGTGAGGACCCGAGGGCGTGGGATCCTCTGAGCCAGGCACAGGATGTAATCTCCTGGTGTGCCGTTTGCTAAAACCCTTGGAAAAGCGCAGTATTAGGGTGGGAGTGACCCAATTTTCCAGGTGCTGTGTGCCACGGTTTCCCTTGGCTAGGAAAGGGAATTCCCTTACCCCTTGTGCTTCCTGGGTGAGGCGATGCCTTCCCCTGCTTCAGCTCTCGCTCAGTGGGTTACACCCACTGTCCTGCACCCACTGTCCGACATGCCACAGTGAGATGAACCCAGTACCTCAGTTGGAAATGCAGAAATCACCTGTCTTCTGCATCACTCATGCTGGAAACTGTAGCCTGGAGCTGTTCTTATTCGGTCATTGATGCTAAGAAGAAACTGCATTAACTAACGAGCAAAATAATCAGCTAACATCATAATGACAGGATCAAATTCACACATAACAATATTAACCTTAAATGTAAATAGGTTAATGCTCCAATTAAAAGACACGGACTGACAAATTGGATAAAGAGTCAAGACCCATCAGTGTGCTGTATTCAGGACACCCATCTCACATGCAGAGACACACATAGGCTCAAAATAAATGGATGGAGGAAGATCTACCAAGCAAATGGAAAACAGAAAAAGGCAGGGGTTGCAATCCTAGTCTCTGATAAAACAGACTTTAAACCAACAAAGATCAAAAGAGACAAAGAAGGCCATTACAAAATGGCAAAGGGATCAATTCAACACGAGCTACCTGACTTCAAACTACACTACAAGTCTACAGTAACCAAAACAGCATGGCACTGGTACCAAAACAGAAATATAGATCAATGGAACAGAACAGAGCCCTCAGAAATAATACCACACATCTACAGCCATATGATCTTTGACAAACCTGAGAAAAACAAGAAATGGGGAAAGGATTGCCTATTCAATAAAAGGTGCTGAGAAAACAGTCTAGCCATATGTAGAAAGCTGAAACAGGATCCCTTCCTTACACTTTATACAAAAATTAATTCAACATGGATTAGAGACTTAAATGTTAGACCTAAAACCATAAAAACCCTGGAAGAAACCCTAGGCAATACCATTCAGGACATAGGCATGGGCAAGGACTTCATGTCTAGAACACCAAAAGCAATGGCAATAAAAGCCAAAGTTGACAAATGGGATCTAATTAAACTAAAGAGCTTCTGCACAGCAAAAGAAACTACCATCAGAGTGAACAGGCAACCTACAGAATGGGAGAACATTTTTGCAATCTACTCATCAGACAAAGGGCTAATATCCAGAACCTACAAAGAACTCAAACAAATTTACAAGAAAAAAACAAACAACCCCATCAAAAAGTGGGTGAAGGATATGAACAGACACTTCTCAAAAGAAGACATTTATGCAGTCAACAGACACATGAAAAAATGTTCATCGTCACTGGCCATCAGAGAAATGCAAATCAAAACCACAATGAGATACCATCTCACACCAGTTAGAATGGCAATCATTAAAAACTCAGGAAACAACAGGTGCTGGAGAGGACGTGGAGAAATAGGAACACTTTTACACTGTTGGTGGAACTGTAAGCTAGTTCAACCATTGTGGAAGACAGTGTGGTGATTCCCCAAGGATCTAGAACTAGAAATATTATTTGACCCAGCCATCCCATTACTGGGTATATACCCAAAGGATTATAAATCATGCTGCTATAAAGACACATGCACACGTATGCTTATTGTGGCACTATTCACAATAGTAAAGACTTGGAACCAACCCAAATGTCCATCAGTGACAGACTGGATTAAGAAAATGTGGCACATATACACCATGGAATACTATGCAGCCATAAAAAAGGATGAGTTCATGTCCTTTGCAGGGACATGGATGCAGCTGGAAACCACGATTCTCAGCAAACTATTGCAAGAACAGAAAACCAAACACCACATGTTCTCACTCATAGGTGGGAACTCATCAATGAGAACACTTGGACACAGGAAGGGGAACATCACACACCGGGGCCTGTCTTGGGGTGGGGGGAGGGGGGAGTGATAGCATTAGGAAATATACCTAATGTAAATGACGAGTTAACAGGTGCAGCACGCCAACATGGCACATGTATACATATGTAACAAACCTGCATGTTGTGCACATGTACCCTAGAACTTAAAGTATGATAAAAAATAAATAAAAAACAAGAAAAAAAGAAATATACAATGCACTGTTATTTTTTAAAAAGAAATATACAATACATTGTTATTAAACATTACATATATTGATCTTTTGGCCAGCTCCCATGAATCACAAATTTTCTTAATGGCGTATAAAATAGTGAATCCTATCCAGAAGGTTTTTAATTTACTTTGCCCAGATCTATCAGAGGAATCACTATCTACAGCTGTTCTAGCCCTTATGAAATGTGGTTCTTAAGCAATAAAGCTTGAAATTCAAAATTACTGCCTGATGCATGAACCGAAGAATTAATGTTGTGTTAGCAGGCATGAAAACAAAATTCATCTCCTTGTACATGTTCTTCAGAGTCCTTCAGTGACTAGGTGTATTGTAAATCAATGAGCAGTAATATCTGAAAGACATTTTTTTCTGAGCAGTAGGTCTCAATAAATATTTGGTAAACCATGCTCTAAACGGATGTGCTGTCATCTAGGTTTTGTGGTTCCATGTATACAGTACAGGAAAAGTAAACTTAGTATAATTCTTAAGGGCCCTAGGATTTTCAGAATGGTAAACGAGCATTGACTTTGACTTAACGTAGGTCATCAGCCGCATTATCTTAATAAGAGAGTCTGCCTGTCCTTGGAAGCTTTTAAGCCAGGAACCTCTCTAGCTATGAAAGTCTTAGATGGCATCATCTTCCAACATAAAACTGTTTCATCTACATTAAAAATCTGTTGTTTAGTGTAGCCACCTTCGTTAATAATTCTAGCTAGATTGCTGGGCGCGGTGGCTCAAGCCTGTTATCCCAGCACTTTGAGAGGCCTAGACGGGCGGATCACGAGGTCAGGAGATCAAGACCATCCTGGCTAACCCGGTGAAACCCCGTTTCTATTAAAAAATACAAAAAAAAAAAAACTAGCTGGGCCAGGTGGCGGGCGTCCTGTAGTCCCAGCTACTCAGGAGGCTGAGGCAGGAGAATGGCCTAAACCCGGGAGGCGGAGCTTGCAGTGAGCCGAGATTCGGCCACTGCACTCCAGCCTGGACCACAGAGTGAGACTCCATCTCAAAAAAATAAAAATAATAATAATAATAATAATAGTAATAATAATAATTCTAGCTAGATCTTCTAGATAACTTGCTGCAGGTTCTCCATCAGCACTTTGCTGCTTCACCTTCCACGTGTGTGTCATGGGGATGGCTTTTTTCTTTAAACATCATGAACCAACTTCTGCTGGCTTCAAACTTTTCTTCTGCAGCTTCCTCACCTCTTTCAGCCTTCATAAATTCCATGAGTTTGGGCCTTCCTCTGGATTAGGCTTTGGATTAAGGGAATGTTGCGGCTTGTTTGAGCTTCTATCCAGATCACTAAAACTGTCTCCACATCAGCAATAAGGCTATATTACTTTGTAGACATTCATGATGTGTTAACCAGAATAGCACTGTTAACTTTCTTCAACAAGTTTTTCTGTGCATTCACAACTTGGCTAACTGGGGCAAGAGGTCTAGCTTTTGGTCTATCTAAGCTTTTGACATGCTTTGCTCACTAAGTCTAATCATTTCTAGCTTTTGATTGATAGTGAGAGACATGTGACTATTTCTTTGACTTTAACTCTTACAGATCATTATAAAGTTCTTAATTAGCCTAATTTTCATATTATCGTGTTTTAGGAAATAGGGAGGCCCAACAAGAAGAAAACAAGGAATGGCCAGTTACTGGAGCAGTCACCACACACACATTTATCAAGTAAGTTTGCATCTTACATAGGTGTGGTTTGTGTGTTTTGTGGTTCCTTAAAGCAATTATAATAGTAACATCAAAGATCACTGAATACAGATCACCCTTATAAATATAATAATAATGAAAAAGTTTAAAATATTGTGAAAATTAGCAAAATGTGATACAGAGACACAAACTGAACATTCTTTTGGGAAAATGGTGTTGATCGACTTGCTCAATCCAAGGTTGTTACAAACCTTCAATTTGTAAAACGCAGTATCTTCAAAGAGCAACAAAGTGAAGTCCAATAAAACAAGGCATCTTCCTATACACACACACGCACGCGCACGCACGATTTATTAACATTGAACTCATGGCCAAAAACACTATGACTTGTGCCTGAACAAAGTTTATCTAGCACACATATTTTATTCATAAGACACATGGCAGACTTCCTGTGCTTAGGAACACTAAACAGCAATTTAGCATTATGTTAGGGGAACACTTATAACAGCAAAATTACCAACAGAAAGAAGAAAATTGAGCAAAAGGACACTTGTTTACAGTATGAGAAGTGAAACAAGATGACAGAGTGTGGCTTTGTTAAACCTCAGCTGGGAGCATGCATGTTCGGTGGCTCAATCTTTTTGCCACTCTGTGCATGTCCACAAATGAGAATAAAAGCACCCTGTGTATTGACATTGGGATTACATTAAATTTTAGCAGGCAGGCAAACTCACAAATACAGAATACACAAATAGGATTGACTACTGTTGATCAATAACTTGAAAATAAAGTATAAAGACAATGAACAAACATTGACAAGAAGAAAATACTTATGAATATATTTAACAAAAAAGAGATATGCTGAAAATTATAAAACATTACTGAGAGAAATTAAAGAAGACCTAAATAAGTGAAGAGACATTTCATTTTCATGGATTGGAAGATTCAATATTATTAAGATGATCATTCTCTCCAGTGTGATCTACAGATTCAACACAATNAGTGTCCATCAGTGACAGATTGGATTAAGAAAATGTGGCACATATACACCATGGAATACTATGCAGCCATAAAAAAGGATGAGTTTGCATCCTTTGTAGGGACATGGATGCAGCTGGAAACCATCATTCTTAGCAAACTATCACAAGAACAGAAAACCAAACACCGCATGTTCTCACTCATAGGTGGGAACTGAACAATGAGATCACTTGGACTCAGGAAGGGGAACATCACACACCGGGGCCTATCATGGGGAGGGGGGAGGGGGGAGGGGGGAGGGATTGCATTGGGAGTTATACCTGATGTAAATGACGAGTTGATGGGTGCAGCACACCAACATGGCACAAGTATACATATGTAACAAACCTGCACGTTATGCACATGTACCCTACAACTTAAAGTATAATAATAATAAATAAATTAAAAAAAAAAAAAAAGAAATAGGAAGAATCAGAATCAGCTATCCACATTTAAGGAGCTAGAAGTAGGCACCTCACCCTTTCTTAATCATGAAATCTGTGTGTCTATTTAGTATATGTGTTGAAAGATTGGATAAGTTTTCCTAAGCAAGTGCTTGGGACAGCGGAAGCCTGGAGTTGGGAATCAATTGTTAGTATTGCTGCTAGGAGGTCCCTCTCTCTAATCACTCATAACCAACTCTTGCATTCCATTCTGTAAGCCTCTCTAGAAGTCTCTAATACCAAAAGTTGAGAATTGTGAAGACCCAGCTCTTCTCTTCATTTGAAGTTGAATTTCTCACATACTAATCTTTGTTAACCAGCTTCCAACGTGTATAAGAAAAAATCAGAGATAAAAGAGAAAAAGGCTTGTTACAGTAGAAAAAGCTTTGGACTTGAAACCATAAACTTGGTTCAAGTTCCACTGACTTCCATCTGTTTATAGAAATGTGCATTCTATGTGTTTTCAAGGTACTCTGTTTATCCATTAAATATAGTGCCGATTATTGTAGTAGTAATCACTTTTTCACTTGTCCTCCCCACCCCCCAAAATTATAAACTCCTTGAAGGCAATGATTTTCTCTATTATTACTGAATCCTTCCCACCCAGGAGAGTGTCTGGCATGACTGGTGAAATAAATGGCAGTAAACACATCACCTCACCTCTCTGAGTTTCATTTTCGTATCGGAAACTTAAAATGAAACCAGCTTCTTTTCAGATTATTTTGAGGTTTAAGTGATATGTACAAATACAATGAAAAAATTCCTCATAGGTGGAAAGTTACACAACCCTTTATCATGTATATTCATCCAACAATTTAAGAAAAACTCACTCTATAGCATGTAGTTCATGTTATAGCAAGTACCACTGCAGTGGTATGTCCAAGAAAATAGCTTCAAGCTCTAGTTGACAATCCATCTATCTAAGCAATGAGTTAAGCAGATAAATCCAGAAAAATATGAACTTTGGAAGATCCTTTCAAATTGTAATAGAAATTGCCTGGCAGCCAGATACAAAAGAGGAAGTTGGCATTTATCTGTGGCTCCACACTTCCACAACCTGAGGACAAAAGAAGCCAGATATAAAGTACATGCCCCAAAGAAACTGTCAGGGTTGTTTTTCCCCGCCCCCTGTCCTAAAGACACACAGTGAAGTGTTAGATATCTTATAAAGGGTTGTATGTGAATACAGACATCAATTTATTCACCCATCTTCCTTCCAGTTAATCCATTCAACCAATGATATTAAATATCCATTCAAAAAATTCTATACATATGTTTTGAGTATCAACCAGGTGCCAAGGTCCAGTAAAAAAAAAAAAAAAAAAAAAATGACAAGTAAGGCATACTCTGTACCTCAAAGGCACTCACAAGTAGAAAGGGGAAAATTATGACTTTGTATGCTATTTGTTTTAGTATTTAAGATGCATCATATACATAAATATATATTTATATATTTTATGTGTGTGTGTGTGTATATATATATATATATGGCTATAAAGCATTTTGGGTGCTGGTTGTAGCATCTTATTTGCAAGTGCAGAATTTTGTTCTGACAAGATTACAAAAATATTCTTAATATAGACCTTTCATGTCACCTAAAAACTTGTTTTCTATTTTCTTGAAAATGATGTCCAGTGGGAAGTATATGCCTTAAAGGGTTTTTATCTGTTCACTAAGCCATTAGCCAATTATATATAAAATAGTAGGTAAATATATCTTGTAAATGGTCCAAGGATGAAAAACATTTTACTGCCAGATATAAAACATTTCACTCTTATTAGCCATGTTCAAAGGGAAGAATGATTGTCTAATTTACTGTAAATTACCATGTCTTAATTGACCTCGTAGCCCCATGTCTAGTATAGTGCAGACACTCAGCACTATTCATTCATATGAATGAAAACACTGGAATGTTAACAGCCAAGATTTATAAGTGAACACTAAATCAAATGGAAAAGAAATTACTATCAGCCTAATTAGGCATCCTTTGTTGTAGAGCCCACTGCTTTTTGTTCTCATCTATGAAAATACAGTAAGGTGAAATAAAGGGAAATCTGTAGGTCAAATCCAGATTACTCCAAACTGAGAAAGTAACATAATTCTTTGAAATTCCCCTACAAAAGGAGGATGAAATATGTAACATTTGAAAACATCTACCACACAGAGCTGCTGTTCCATACATTTTAACTGATATTTTAGAAATAAAATTATTAGGGATCAAAACCCTGCCGCGGCTATTGTGTCACAGAAGTAATGCACTAAGACTCAATCCAAAGTCATTTATCCTGAGGTCATTTTTATATCATTAAGAACATTTTCAAGGACATATATGAAAACACTAGTTGTAGAAGAAAATGTTACCTTCTTTCTCTCTCTCAAATCAGCCAAGTACTCTCAAGCACTCTTGATGAGATTGGAGAGATGCTGTCTACATCTCTCCAAGACATGTAAGTTTATTTCTGGCTCACAATACATTATCAGTCTACCTTAGGTACTGGAAACGTCATCTTTGAAACTAATTGTTAGATTAAAGCATTGTTGTCAAAGGCCATTGCCAAAGGATCATCTTTGACTTTCAATCTAGATAGCTCTGAGTTCCTGACTTCACCCAACTTTTCTGCTTGCAACAAGCAACAAAAATAGATAAAATAAAAAGAGATTAAAAAGGAGGAGACAAAATTGGACATTTCAGCAGATTGGATACAAAACAAGAATAGTGGACCTCATGTCCAGGTTTCATGTCCTGCTGTCAATGGTAGTTATGGGGATTGCATTCCTAGGGATCAATGAGGACTAAAAGGGTTTTGCATAAGATGGGGGACAAGACTCATGCTCACTCATGCCTCAGGCGACAGGGTAACAAAGATACAGCCTCACAACCAGAAACTGAAACAAGCCAGCTGCTAGCTCTGTGACTGGATTCCTAATGTTTGCAGTATCATCACGTAACGAGAGCACTAAAATACCATTCAAAAATTGGTTATAGATGAGTGCCCTGGCGGCAGATTGAAGGCAACTGAAAACTTGCTAAATATAAAAGACAAAGGAAAAAAATTAAAATTCAACCTCACACCATGTACAAAAATAAATTTCAGAAGTATCAAAGACCTAAACTAAATGGAAAAGATAAAAAAAAAAAAAACAAAGAACAAAATATATGGGAAATTTCTATAGTTTCTGGTCAATTTTTCTGTTAATCTAAAACTGCTTTAAAAAATAAAATATTTTTTTGGGAAAAACAACAAATTATAGATAAATATCTGAATGACTTAAGTTAGTGTCATACAATAAATGACTGAAACAGATTTGGGTCAGGATGTATTTTCAAAATGGAGTCAACAGGTCTTGAAAATATTTGGGAAATGAGGAACAGTCAAGATGTCCCCAATGTTTTTTGCCTGAGCAACAGAAAAATAAAATACTAAATTTTGATCTGGGAAAGACTACAGGAGAAGCAGTCTGGAGAGGGAATATAAGGTCTTAGTTTCAGGCAAATTAAGATTGATGTTCCTGTTTGACCTCCAAATAGAGGTGTAGAATAGCAAGTCAAATATATAAATCTAAGCTCTGTGGAAAAATCAGATCTGTAAATAAAAATGTGGAAGTCAGAAACATATGGATATTATTTAAAGCCATGGAGTAGATGAAATTGCCTAGGAAGTGAGAATAGTTTAAAAAATTGGTGAAGGACTAAACCCTGAGGCATTCCATCAGTTAGAGATGGGAATAGTAGAAAGGACCAGCATAGGAGTGAAAGAAAAGGAATTCAGGAGATCTTATCCTAGAAGCCAACTGAATAATTTTTCAGGAAGAAAAACATAATTATGTCAGAAGCCTCTGAGAGAGAGTAGAATGGAACTTGCCAGGACCTTGGGGAGAGGGGAAATGGGGAGATAACCAATATTATTGGTTAAAGGATACCAAGTTTTAGTTACGCTGGATAAATAAGTTCTGGAGATCTGAGATCTAATATATAACAAGGTAACTATAGGTAGCAATACTGTATTGCACACCTGAAATTTACCAAAAGGGTTGATTTTGTGTGTTCTCGGGAAAGAAAGAAGTAAAGAAAGAGAAAAACAAAGAGAGGGAAAGAAAATGGTAATTATAATTGCTTGATTGAGATGTCATTTGGCTATGCATATGACTATCAAAACATCAAGTAGTACACTTTAAATATAAATATTTATCAATTATGTCTCAATAAAGCTGGAAAAAAGAATTTACATGCTAATTAGGAGAAAGAAAAAAGTTTCTGAGAAATCAATTAAGAATTTAGAATTAACCATGGATAGCAATAATGAATATGGTTAGAGTGATGAAGGCAGAAGTCTAAGTGGAATACGATAAAGAGAGACAAGAAAATAAGGGAGTCAAGGTGGTAGGTTTATGAAGCTCCTTCAAGGAACTTTTCCATACAGAACAGAGAAATTAATCAATAGCTAAAGAGGAAGAACAGGAAGAACTTTCTTCAAAGATAGAAAATATGTCATTTTTAAGCTAATAGAAATGTTTCATTAGAGAGAAAGAAGCTGATGATGCAAGACAGAGAAATTAAAATTATAGCAGTCAAGTCAGCAAACATGGAATAAAATTCAGAGCATGGGAGGGTCATTTGGCTTTACATAGGAGCAGAATAGTTCTTCTGTTGTGTATTTTCTTTTGATTGATATTCCAACTTTGTATAAAGTTATTTTATTTTTGAGTGATTTTTAAAATAAGATGCCTAGTTGAGTCTTATGTGTACCTACATAAGGTGCCCACATATTTGGAAATTACACACACACACACACACACACACACACACACACACCCCAGAAGTCAGTGTCTGGCTCATATTTCTCAATAATTAAATCAGGTGATCTTTTGGGGAATCACTCAACTTTCAGAAAAAAAGTCCTTCAAATTGATTGTTTCTGAGCCCATAAAAAAATACTCACACAGAACTCATATCATACTCTCTATGCACTGTTATCTGAGCTGAATTAAAATTCGATGCAATGTTTGGAAGCTTTAGAAGATTTCGCATTTTTAAAAAAATGGAGGGAAATATCTTTGAGCATATGAAACTGAGTTTGGGGGTCAATATTGGCTTGAGAAATGTTTTAATTTTTTCTTGAAAATCTTTCATTTTTCAATTATGAATGCAATGTAAAGCTGCTATAGAAAGTTGATTTAAAGGATATTTGTCAGTTTCTGATTCCATACATCTTTCCATCCATTCTTTATACATATGTAAAATACATTGCTATCATTTCATATAAATAAGATATTTCAAGACTGGCATTCTCCCCTTTCACTTTCAGTTGAAATAACGTAAGAGTTTTTTTAACAGTCTTTAGTGAAGTAATTGGAAGTTATCAAATGCCATAAAAAATCTCATACAAAACTCTGAGGAAAAAAATTAAATTTGAAAATTAATTTATGCTACACTGCTTTGAGGTTTTATACTATCAGATATATTATTTGAAAGTTAAAAGCTTAACAGTTGTCTCCAATCATGTACAATTCAACATCTATCAATTATTTTTCTCTGAATTTTTAAGGTTTCATTTAAGCAGCTTTAAAAGCTTACAATTTTCTTTCTTTATATGTAACACTCCAGTCAAGCCAGAAACTAACAAAGGTGTAGTAATTTTAAACATTTTTATTATATTTTCACTTTTGTACTCACTGCAGTAGTCAGATCTGGTTGCCATAACAAATACCATAGACTGAGTGACTTAAGCAACAGAAATTTATATCTCACAGTTCTAGAGGTGAGAAAATTCAAGATCAAGTTGCAAGCAGATTCCATTCCTGGTGAGGTTTCTCTTCCTGGCTTGGGCAGATGCCCACCTTCTTCCTGCATCCTCACATGGCAGGAAGAGAGAAAGCTCTGATCTCTCACTGTCTTATAAGGGCACTAATCCCATAATGAGGCCCCACCCTTATGATCTCATCTGGCCCTAATTACCTCCCAAAGGGCTCACCACAAAATACCATCACACTGAGGGGCAGAGCTTCAACATATGAACTTGGGTGAAACACAACATCCAACACTTGACACTCATTTTCTCATGCAATTAAGCAGAAATGAACACTGTATCATTTCTAAGAGATGTGGACTGTCAGATACTATCTTGTCATGAGCTTTCACATTGTGTACATTTCTCCACTCTTCTGTGCCAAACCAAGCATCTACACATTCCTAAGGAATCTACACATTCCTAAGGAACTACTCGTTCCTAAGCAAGGTATGAGGCTTGCTCATAAAATCTATAGCAATCACTATGTCTGTAACTAGACTACTTAACTTGAGGCAACATACTTCAGGACACCTTTGAGGAATATTTTTGGCCTGAGTGCTATAATTATACAGTGTTTCAAAACGTCTGCTACCTAGTAATGAGATGTAAGAGTTTTCTCTTCCACCCCCAATTTAGCTTTCAAGATTGGTAAATGAACCAAGTGACTAAATACTACTTAGCAGTTCAAGTAGCTTTCCCCTCCCCCACTTCTCCCACTGTGCAGAAAGGAGAAAGCTTTTTCATATGCAAATATGAAATTTGGTTTAATATCTTAAGAAATAAATTTTCATCATCACCATCAATGGCTGACTTTTCTGGCCCCCCTTTAATGAAGAAATGCTTCCTTATCCTTAGAGATCTAAAACAAAATTTTGTTTTAACCTCATTTTTCCATAAGTCCACTCTCTTCAGATTAAACAGAAGTGAGCAAAAGTAGGTTTTAAATATTAATCACTCCATGCAGTGTCCAAGCAGAACAAATAACTTGACAGGCAATTTCCAGCTTGTACGCATTGTTCTTGAAAAGGCTCACAAGCAGCAGTTCAACAGGGACTGCCTTTCTGTGCTATGTACTATTTTTATGCTTACTTTTACACCGCACAACTAAAGAATATCATGCATGCTTTTGCCTTGATCATTAAAATAATCAGATACTGTAGAAGCATAAGCACCTTCCCACATATACAGAGATAGTAGATAATACTCCCCTCAAAGAAAAAGATGAAAGATGTGAAAATGAATAAGGACAAAGAAGAGAGCAAAGCTGGGAGATTAGATTAAATTGTAACCAGTGCATCACTTGAAGCTAAAGTTATTTCCACATGTGGTCACACCAAATCACATTTCTATTTGCTTCCCCATCACTCTCTTCATGTTGACAAGTCAGCTTCGACTGACATGATTAACCCTGGAATTGCTAAGCATTACTAAACTAGGAGAAGGAAAGAACCTGAAACTATACAGAGGTATAAGAGTAGCTGAAAATTTAATAAGTGCGGTCTACCAATGGATTTCCCCAATAGTAGAAATGTAGTGTCCAAAGGACACATTTGTAATGAAATAGGAAAACACATAATGCATTATGCATTCAGAAAAATTGGAGTAAGGATACTTCCAATGAACAGGCAAAGTTTCTAGAATGGAGTCTGTATCTGAAAGGACATTGAAGAAGCCTCCATAAGTCCATATGTTCTTTCTTTAAAAATGTTATTTCCCAGCTTTCTTGAAATTAAGTGTCACATTTATCAAGGCTGTAGCCTTGAAACAATTAATCTAAAGTTTAGAAGCACATTCTGGACCTCTGCCCTGCTAGGTACTGAAAACAGGGTGAGGAAAATTTCTTTAAGAGAGTAGGTCACTGGAGCATCACTACAAATATCTTCAAAGACAAGCCAAATCAACTTGGCCATCTTGACACTGAGAAAGAACTGGAGCCATCTATGTGGCAGTGCAGGGGGCAGGGCGAGGTCAACCACCAGAATGTTCCTCCCTTCTTCAAAATGTTGGTTTCTCAACTACATTGAGACTCAAAATTCAGTGACATATATTGAAAGAAATACACGTCACTAAATGAGAATTTCCTTTCCCAATACATGAAACAGGTTTTACCCTCATTTACATAATTTCCTGACCATCAGGGTGGTTCAACCCTGGAAGGAAACAGGAAAGAAGGATATGAAAACACCTCCCCTAGAGATTTCTATGAAGAAAGAAGCCTGTGGCCTGGAAGGCTTGGGACGCTACCACCTAAAGGCAGACATTTGGATCAGATCATTTCCCAATTTCTCCCTCCTTCTATTGTTTATAAATATATTTAAATTCAGGAGATCTCTTTCTGAGTACGATGGAGTAAGCACACTCCATCTTATCTTTCCCATTGAGTGTGGCTATAGCAACATAATTAGAACAAGGGTTTGAGGATTCTAAAAAAGAAAATAATAACAGGCGGATCAGTAAGGAAGATCAGAGTTCAAACTACCATCAAACCTGTAGTGAGTAAGTCATCTTTTCCCTCTGGCATTCAGAAGATTGAGGGGCTTCAGGGCAATTAGAAGCCCTAAAATGGGCAAGTAGGGGGTCTTCGGCCACACTCAAGGCTATTTCCAGATGTTGTCCTTTAGATGCTAGGAATGCACTCGCTCTAGTCAGTGGGCTGAGCCCTGACTTTGAAGATCAGGCAGATTCATTTTCAAACGGTGGCTCTGTCAGTTAGAAGTTCCAAGCTTGACAATTATTTAACCTCTCTGAGATGTCTTTTCCTTATCAGCACAATGATAATAACACCACATTATAAGATTGTTATGCACAGCACAACCCTGGATTTGCTAAAAGTTCTCGCTCCAGGAAAATACGATGATTCTAAATTTGTGTATAACATAAAATGCAACTTCTCTTATAATTTCCTAATTTAATGTACCAATTATGCCATTCCTTTAGTCAAATTTCATGGACTACAATTTTCTGGAAAATGTACAGATGTAATTCACACTCATATTACTCTAAGATTAAGTCTCTACTTTCCTCTCCTGTACACTCAACAAAACAGGGGCAAGGACTCAACTTCCTCTGATTAAAATCTCTACCTGTACTTGCCACTCAGATTGGCCTGCATATTTTGGTTGCTTCAAAATGGCTCACATAAAATAAATTAATACCCTAGATAACTTGCTAATTTCCTTTTCAAAAAAATTGTAAAATTTTCCTTCATAATGTTTCAAAGAAATTATTGTCCTAATTGGCACTTCAAGGGATAGATTAGAACGATTCATAATGTCCCTTCCTGCTCTGACATTCTGTAAGTTCATGATTTGTGAGATTTTCAAAATATGGAAACACAGTTCTTTCTTCCCTAGTGAACACTAACTAAATAATTAATTCCTGTTTCAAGGATAGCTCAAGGGCATGTGTGCACAAAGATAAGACAAATTATCTCATGATCAAATCTTGAGATTCTTGAGAGCAAGCAGCACACCTCATTTCTTTTCTATCTTCCACAGCATGTTCAGCACAACTGGACTCACATATCACCACACCCAGTTCCAATTCTCAGATGGCCAAAGTCTGGACAAGCTACAGGTTCAGTGGGAATAAGGTTAAAATTCAAAAGATACAACTGGGTTTTAGAGTTGTTTTCATAACAACTCTAAAGCAAAATAGTGCACCATAAAGGGTACTGTATAAAAGTTCACTTTTTCCCTGAAGTTAGTCAGAATTTAGATGGACCCATGAGTAAAGTGTTATTCAATATAACAAAAGCCCTTTTGATAAGTAGACAGAGAATAACACTATTCAGAACCACATGTGATTGTCATATTCTTCTGTTTTCCTATATTTCCTTCTCACATAATTATTTTGAACTTTTAATTTCAGCCTATTATCATTTTTATAATTTCCCAAGAAGACTGCGGATTTCCAAGAACATCAGTTAAAACCTAGAAATCCCTTTACTAACAGAAGCATTCAGTGAGGAAAAAAACACATCAAGATTGGGTCAATTTTGTTACTGTGCAAAGGAATCTCTTTGAAAAACGAAACGTCTTTCATTTCTCCCTCACCTAGGTTTTATTATCTTTCATAATATTTTTTAAGAATCATGAAGAAATTTGCATACTGAATATTCATAAACAATATATAAAGATGTCCCTATAATATGAGAGAGAGGGCAGGGAAGTGCTGGGTATAGAAAGGCAGGTCCCTGGCTAGAGCTCCATCCCCCGCGCCTGTGCTCAGGGACTAGGTGAGGACAGGCATTTCTGTTTTCCTGCCCAGATGTTGCATTTTCCAAGACCACCCTGGCCCACCATGCACCCATCCTGTGCCCATAAAATTCCAGCACCCTAGCAGGCAGAAACACAAGCAGCGGGTCGTTGAGAGGAAGACACTGGCAGAAGAGCACACAGGCGGCTGGAGGTGGAGAAGACCGGAAGAACACATGGACAGGCACCAGCAGATGCCGGCAGGCCTTTGACCTGTGGAACAAGGACTGGAATCTGGCTGAGTCGGTCAGAGGAGAGTCCAGCTGCTCAGCGGCCAACTCCAGAGGAAAACCACCTTCCCGCTCCATCCCCCTTCTGGGTCCCCATCCATCTGCTGAGAGTTTCCACTGTCAATAAAAACCTTGCATTCATTCTCCAAGCCACACCGAGTCAGAGTCAAGAACCCGGGATACAGAAAGCCCTCTATCCTTGCGGTGAGGCAAAGGGTCTAACTGAGCTAACACAAGCCGCGCGCAGACGGCAGAATTGAAAGAGCACACTGTAACACCGGCCCACTGGGGCTTCGGCTGTAAAACATTCGCCACTAGAAAGTGCTGTGGAGTCGGAGCCCCACAACCTGCCCATCTGCAGGCTCCCTCTAGAAGTATGAGCAGCATGGCACTGAAGAAGCGAGCCACACCCCGTCGAACACCCTGAAAGGGGGATAGGGAACTTTTCCCATTTCACCTAGATGACTAAATGAAGACTACGCTGGTGCTATTTATACATATTGGCTTATTGCATTCTGCTCAGTGAACAAAGAAAGCAAGGGTAACGAAGTCCATTGAAGATTTACATTCAGATTGTGTCATCATATGTGTAAGATGTCTGGACAGAAATCAGTTATTACGTGTGTACATATACATATACATACAGTTATCCCTCAGTATCTATTAGGGAGGGGATTGGTTCTAGGACCCACGAGATACCAAAATCCTCAGTGCTCAAGTCCTTGGTATAAAATGGCATGGTATTTGCATATAATTTAAACGCATCCACTTGTATACTTTAAGTCACCTCTAGATTACTTTTGATACTTAATACAATACAAATGCTATGTAAATAGTTGTTATATTGCATTTTTAAATTTATATCATTTTTTATTTTTTTATTATTTGTATTGTTTTCTTCCCTAATATTTTTCATCAACAGCTGGCAGAATCATGGATGTGGAAACCACATTTTGTGTGTGTGTGTGTGTGTGTGCCCATGTGTACACACATATATCCAAACCAATTTGTTTAAGGAGCTATAGCATATGAAAATGATCATTTCAAAAATTTCACATGCATAGAAAAATAGTGAGACTGGAAACTTCTGTTTCACTCATAAATACCATTGAAAGAAGTTTTACTCATTTTATTATGAACTTTCTTAGACTTCACACAACTTAAATCTTAGTAGTTGTATTTATCTTTCATGGTCACATAACTGTTTCTGAACCTGTTCCTTTGACTGCTGCTGAAGCTAGTTTCTTTTTATCAGTAAACAATAGTGTCTTCTACTGTTCTTGACATTGTATGTTGTTTTCTTAACGAAATCTACCCATTCACTTTGAAAGACTTTCAGACAACTCAAGAAACTTACTAGGAGCCTTACAGGAGTCATGGAGTCCATCATTCTGAAGAGACTAAGCCTCAAATTTCCACTCCATCTATTGTATGCATGCAACCAAAATCAGTCAGCAATAATCTGGGGCATGCTGACAGGATAAATTATAATGTGCCACAAGAACAGAGAGGAAACGTCAAGGTTCAAAGACACCTAATGCCTCTCAGCTCTATGTACCAGGAAAATGAAAAGCAATTTTATGACACATATTTTAGTAAGTGCTTTCTCTAAGACTAGGGTACCATTACTCTGGCAAGTGTACAACCTGGTACTTATAACTACCTTTTAAACTTTTACTATATCTCAGATAACAGTTTTTAGATTTTTTAAAATATACTTTAATGTTTCACATGGGTTACAAAATAGCTGGAAGAGACAGTCCTACTCTTCTCCTTTGCTCCCTCCTACACCCTGCAGGTTGAGTTCTCATAGTAATTAGCTGGAGGAACACACACTTCTCAGAAGTGAGGTGAACACACAAAAAGACAGTCCAGATCAGTAAGCCCTTCTCTAGCTGTAGATTCTCTAGTGGAGAACAAAGCTGCCGGAAATGCTGCACATGTAGCCCAAAATATAAAATGAGGATAATATTGCCTATGTCAAGGAATTATGAAGAATAAGTGAGAAAACCCAGAAACAAGAGTCAGCCTTGATTTAGCACTCTCAGCCTCTCCATCTCATCCCACAGGAACTCAGCTGTATTTCCTCAAAAGTAACTACTTCCCTGCATTTGCAAGGACATGTGCACAGCCCAAGAAATTACCCAATTCTGCTATGCCACAATCTTTTCTAGTCAGAGCTCATATAATTCTGGGGCACTCTCGAACTTTGAACCGAAATCAGAATTAGCAAGACTACATCTCCATCTGAAGGAAAACATCTGAGTCTGTGCAGCGGTCCCTTATCCACATCTATGCTTTCTGCTCTTCCTTCCTTGCACATATCTTAGACAATTCAACTGAACAAATACTTATGATGGACACAGTACATGCTTAATGCTGGGCACCAGTAGTTAGCAACAGAGATATGTCTCTGTTGAGAAGGTTAACAACAAAATAGTGGCATAAATAATTATACAGCTATAAAGAGTGAAATGTCACATGAAGGAAAACCAAAAAACTAAATTAAGGATGATGAAAAAATCTCTCTAAGGAAATTTGAAAAAGATCAATTTAAGTAAGCCAAAGAAAGGGTAACAGTAAGAATATTCCAAGCAATATTTGAGAAGTCCCCGAAACAGAAAGGGCAGCTATGGAAGAAGTGAAGGGCCAGCATGGTTGGGATTGTGGGTTCAGGGAGCACAGAGCTGTGCAAGCATGGACACCAGCAATGGCAGGCCAAGTCCACGCTGCTCACAGTTATTTGTCCTCAGGGCACTAAGAAAGGAGTGAAGGTTTTTTAGCAGAGGAAGGAGAAGATCTTATTTATAAGATGTCAGTATCTCATTGTGGTTTTGATTTGCATTTCTCTGATGGCCAGTGATGATGAGCATTTTTCATGTGTCTGTTGGCTGTATGAATGTGAGATACCATCTCACACCAGTTAGAATGGGGATCATTAAAAAGTCAGGAAACAACAGGTGCTGGAGAGAATGTGGAGAAATAGGAACACTTTTACACTGTTGGTGGGATTGTAAACTAGTTCAACCATTATGGAAAACAGTATGGCGATTCCTCAAGGATCTAGAACTAGATGTACCATAT